>NC_069128.1:40927022-41227022 GCF_026914265.1 Mya arenaria | reverse complement strand
TTTAAGTGATAAATGTGATCATATGACAAATATGATGTTTTATGATGATATGGTGCACTTTTTATTAAAACACCCGCATGTGTTACCCACGTTTCTAAACAATTTGGAAATTCTGAATTTTGTCAAAATTAAGTAACCATTCTTAATATTTTATCTTTAGTTTTGTTATGGCTCTGACTTGTCATTCTAAATTCGGTTGGTTAAATTTAAGTTATCGAAAGAAAAAGTTACATTGAACCTTTCACATTAGGCTAAACCTAACCTAACTTATCGCGTAACAGTTGAAGTGTTGCGCAAGCAACAACACTATGAAATTCATTAACACTTATAATGGTATAATTATGATATACTGACACAATCGTAAGCTGTATAGGTTTAAACACAAATCACGGTCCAAAGGGATTGAGGTTAAAACGTTTAGGAAAGCCAATTATATCAAGTTACCCAGCATGACCCGCTTATGTCTACAACTCAACAAAAAACATCTCTGTTGTGTCTATAACAACAACAGTACCAAAACAGCTTATTGTTGCCTTATCTGTCGGTTGATAGAAAATTTAAGCTGATGTTTAATTCAAGTAGCTTTTTTTTCTTTAGATAAGAACTTATAACAGGTTAAAGACGAGCATACCTGGCCCAACATTTGGTACGCAGCCGACATCCTTTCTTCGAGTATAAAACATGTCAAAAAGGCAAGTTGTTTATTGTATATTGACGGGCACAGTAGGCGAGCCTTGTATTACGGTGTTTAAGCGTAATGATTAGATATTGGTAGTTATGATAAGGTATCAAACATGTTCGAATCGGTACGAAAAAAATATTGTCATAAAAACTTATCATAACTATACTCATTTATAGACCGGAACAAGATTTGGATACCTGCCACACCAGTATGAACAATTGAACTCTGACAAAGTGATCTTCATTGAAAAGTATTTAAATACAACGGGAAAACAACGGCAAATCAGGGGGGTGTGGTGTTTACTATTAGCTAATGTCTCGATTAAAGATCAAGCCTATCGTGCATGTAAAACAACATATATTTAATTGATTGCAAGTACATCTCACTATCTTCCATTATATTTAATTAAATGAAACGTAATGTACAATATACTTTACAAAGTAGCAAAAGGACGTAAAATAAAGTGGGGTTTAACGTAAAGTGTAGGTCTCATCTCCTAACCCAACTGTTAATAGTACTCAGTCTTCCCTCTAGTGAGACGTTGAATAAGCCGGAGATCGATTGCAACGTGTTTATTGAGTAGTGATCTCTTTTTGTGGTAGTGATCCTTCACAACATAACCCAGGTGGAACTCTACCTTTATATCTAAATAAGAACCAGATGTTACCGGGAAACGGTTGTGCGGCGATTCATTGCCAGCTTAACAATTGGTTCAACAAGTTAGCAAATTGTTCACTATTGGTGAACAAATATGCGTGTCCCCTGGTTCATATTCCAGACTGTAATTTGCCTGTTTCATTCAATTTAGTAGCAGACCCAGACGTTTTTTTGCAAATGTTTGCCACTTAAGCAAGTGCTTCCCAAACTGTAAACCTATATGCGATGCGGTAGGCAGACGTATCTCGTAAACACCAAGTAGGTGGTTATCGCTAACTTTATCCGATTGAGTACCAAACCGAACTTACCATGAAATATAATCATTTTTGCAAGTCCTTTTAACTATTTACGAGTTTTCTCAAATTGGTGGTTTATATGGTTTGGTAGGAGTGCCTCACACCATAAAAACAGCTAATTGTAGACGTTAATCTGCCTCCTCCACGATAATGTACCGGGGAATGGATCGTGTTGCAATTTTTTTACCGTCTCTGCGTGTTATTTAAACGAGTTGACGAGTTTAGCTGAAGGGGGATATAGTGTGGTAAGTTGATGTGTCGTTCTGGGTGGTAATCTGAACCAGTTTAATTCGTTAAGTGAGAAATTATTCCCGTGGTTTGACTATACCAAATAAGAAAACTATATTTTTAAAACAAATCATTCTTTTTTAATAACAGATCGATCCCTCAATTTTCTAAAATAAGTAATCATATTTTTACCATTTTGCATTTATTGTCTTTCGTGGTAGTATAAAATACAGGCTTCAGTTACTTTAGTTGAGAAGCTCCTTCAAACGCTTCAACTTCAAAAGGGATTTATGGATATATGAAGTAGATGCTTAATTGACAATGACCTTAACTAATGAAATTTATTAAAACGGAAATACAAACAATTGTATAATTTGAAACGCTTAATCTTGATGTTATTCATAGCGGATCCTGCAAAAAGCCGGTATGAGAATCTAACAGATTCTTAGAACATCGTAAAACAATCACTTCGAAATTTAACAATGTAAGGAAGTTTATGCTTAAGTTGTTCCATGTATTTGCGAATTTATAGAAAATCTATTTATGAGATATTCGTTCGTATGTTGTCAAATCAATACATGTATATTTATAGCAAAGGGGTGTAGATAAAGGCATTACAAAATAGACACACATATAAATGTTAGATTGAACGCTAAGGATGAATTCAAAGCATTTGGTTTGATAAGGGTCTATCACGACCTGCAGAATATTTTACAAATTGGGGTTTATTTTGGCATTATAGTTTTAAACCCATGAATCACTAAGCATTAAAGTTAAGATGAATTCATCAGGTTATGTACTCCGCCTGCTTAATTCTAGTATGTATCAGACCCAGTCGTATCGATTGTTTTCCAGATTGGTAACCTTTAGCATTTCACCTACTTTCCACTTGTGATATATTACTTCAAAACATTTAAAAAATTGTATTTTTTGATAATAAAGAACATCTTCCTAGCTTGATTTACAGTTTATATTTAAACTGAATATATATTTTTGAATTTCTTTATTTTGCAATTTCCGGGTTTAATTTTTTAGTGATCAGTGATTAAAAATGGAATTGTTCATACAGGAGAAAAAAATAATAAATAAGAATAATGCAATACAATAATCATTTGTATACTGTTTTATTTCAAAAACTTAATGCGTTTTTTATTGCAATAAAACATCAGTTAACAATTCTGTATAGTGACGTTAAGAAACAGAGGTCGTTAACATATTCATTAGCGTCATAAGCATACGCAACTGCTGCGTCTGAGTCCAATGAAGTCGGTTTTATGTTGAGTTTTGGTCGATCAAAATGTAGCTTGCATTTTTATTATTCATGTTTACAGATGAAGAAGTCCAACAACTCCGACAGCGGATAAGCCAGCCTCTTTGATTTCCTTATACTCCTTTACTTCTTCCCAAATCCTGCGTTTCAAATTATTATGATAAAAAGAGTATGCGCGGTACTCGGAAACAGTTAAAAATATTTGGTTTGCAGTTTCGAAATTCAGTTTGATATCATTTTTGCACAGGATTCGAGAAGAATAAAATCAAGTACTCGGTACGCAATAGGGGGTGGGGAGGAACACTTTACACACACAATCCAATTTAAATTGTCAATATTAATGATGGATGGTAGCTTTTTATGCCATAAACGAAACGTTATTATTTTGTGATACAATTGTATTTACATGTAAAGGATCTTTAATTACATCAACGTTTAATCATGACAGAAGGTTATAGCATTCGAATATCATGTTTACTATCTTATCCTTGGCAGATATACAATTGTCCCTTTTGTCAATAGTTGTGACAATTGAAATAAACATCGAAAACATATTCTACAAAAGGAATGTGCAAATTAACAAAATTCTTACGTGAAATCTTAACAAGTTAAGACAAAGGAAAATCTTCACCTGATACGAACTCGTCACAGGTTAGATATTTTCATGTGTTTTTATATAAATATATACACACATATTATATTGTTAGAACACTAACTATAAAAACATATTCATATAATGGCAAAAGAAAATGCAAGTTAATTTTACAACATTTATCGCATATTAATAGAAAAATGGTAAAATTATTTACAGATAACCAAAATAGTCAATCGAAAGAATACGTTCACCCTGTAGAGCAACGGAATATCCAAATCCGAAACCGACTAAATTTTGTCGTGATGTTTTGTTCAAAATGTCAACAAGACATCACGACAATATTTTACCGTTTCGAAGTTAAGAATATGTTATACAAAATATAACACTGCAAAACACGTACTTTTGAACGATGTTCATGTAATAGCACAAGAAAATGAAAATGAATTTCAGAGCACGTATTGTGTTTAAATATACATACAAAAAACTATTTATCGATACACATCAAAGGATTTCAACGAGTGCTTTTACCTTTGAGAGCAACGAAATATTTTGCGTTTCAAAAAACGCCTAAAGTCCGCATTAAAATATCCAATTATGTAAGGGTTGATACTTGTACTTGTACAACATTTGTTGTAATCAATAGAGTTAAGCAGGGAACGTACGATACAACATTTGTTGTAATCAATAGAGTTAAGCAGGGAACGTACGATACAACATTTGTTGTAATCAATGAAGTTAAGCAGGGAACGTACGATACAACATTTGTTGTAATCAATAGAGTAAAGCAAGGAACGTACGATACAACATTTGTTGTAATCAATGGAGTAAAGCAAGGAACGTACGATACAACTGAGGCGACAGTTATCCAACACATCATTTTTGTAAACATCAGTTGAATGTTCCTGTTCTTGTTCATTATTTCTTCCACTTTGTTGTCGCTTTTTTGAGATGGTAGCTCATCTGTGGTCTGTTTGTTCATGTCCAGAGTGGTTGTGTTGGTTGGCAAGAGTTTGATAAAACAATAAGTGACATTTGCATAGCATATATATTTAGCATATACACAAATATACAACCTCGAAATGTTCAGCGTTGATGAATGCTGAAAATACAATTATTAACTCAATGATTAGAGTAAGAAAACTTAGTGATATGCGATTGTTTTCTGCTAACGTGAATCAGTCATTTTTTACTTTTTACTACGATGCTTCTTCAAATCTGCTATAGAATAACCAAGGACTTTTCGCAACTGTATTCTAAAAGAGATAATTTATTTATATTTGTTGTCATTGTTCTTTCCGTTAAAATATATATCTGCTTTTCATTTTTAATAAAATAACCAGTATGGAAGCATGGAAGCAAACGTTGTTATAAATATGTATCCGAACTTTTATAAGTAATTGCAATTTTAGTTGTAAGTAATTTAATCTCGTTGATAGATAATATGTGTTGTCATACTCTCTCAATGTATGTTAAGGTTCCATGAAACTCGCCTAAAATTTAGGTTTTTCACTATGCTGAAATTCTGTTTTACTTCAAGTGTTGCATAGTTCTTCGATTTTAATTCAGGCACATTTTTTTTTAAATTGATGTAATGGAAAAATAAAGCTGTTTTATTATTGTGTTAATCTTTGCAGAGCTCGATTTATTTCCGAGAAGTACCATCTTCATCTTCCTACTTGTGTTCATCCATACGTTCACACATACGTTCCAATATTATCAAAATAAGGTATGATGAATAAAAGGGGGGATATGTGGCAAATGAATAGTAGAATGAATAAGGTGGATATAATATGAATAATAGGAGGGGTAAACGGTGAGAGTGAACGATGTGAACAGGTCAGTCAATGTTGAATTAAAGCTATCACTTTGTCCTGCAAATGCCTCACATGAATGTCCAACTAGAAACTTTGATACTCAAGTACTTCAGCATTTTGATTGTGGACGTGTTTGGAAGCGACAAAGCCTTTCGCGGGGGCTGAATCTTTTGTACTGCCAAGTCGCCAATCTGTATTGGTTCTTTACGTTTATCCTTTATCGTGACAATGCCATCACTTTTAAACGCCAAATTTACGTTTATATAATTCCGTAAAGTTGGTCCTTTATTTGTACAATAATTCCAAGCTTAGCATATTATTCGCTTAATACCACTTTATAACCTAACCTATAGAAAACAACAAATTCAATACTTTTCAATGGTATTATTTTGGAAGTCTCAGTGAAGCGATTTGGGAAACCGATACAGCATAAACTTGCAACATGAGCAAAAAATGTCTTATTAACAACATGCCTGACAAAAATGGAGCTTACAGACGTGGTCGACTGGCAGGGTTTACATTCAGATTAACAGAATATGTATCGTACCACTAGATGTCGGGCTTCATCATCCGTAAGCTCCTTAACAATTAGGTAAAAATTACATATCATTTATATGCTTCATGTACACGTACTATATCAAATTATGAAAGTGCCAATTACAACGCTATGTATACAAGTGAGAACAAAAAGATCATTCATATGATGAAATTGCATATTAACAGAAAACCTTCACCTTAAACATTTGTTTGTAATTTTACAATCAATTGTATCGAAGTGAGCGTATCGGCATACAAGCGCTGAATGACTTTACATTCATATGCGTACGGAATACTTTTGCATATGAACCACTTGTGCATATAAAACGCCATTTAGCGGTTATTCCATTACAAGGGAAAATAATTTTCTTCTAATTCGTTTCACTCAAACGCAGAAAATTATATGACCCCCTGACTTTTTATCATCCATCCTGCAGCTCAAGAATAAATCTATCCGTTAATACTATATCCATTGTCTTAAAGAAGAATATCTCCCTTTATTAAGTATACATGCACGTACATGTTACCAATATTTTGGCCACCAGCATCATCATATATTTATTTCAAAGCTTAGTCATATCGTATTTATACCATTTCCTACGACCTTTAGCCGATGTAACATTCAAGTTTCCTGATAATTGTGCTTCGTTTATAGTTACATTATCAATAGTCTGATCTGGAATTTCTTATTGATCATGTATGACACTCATCCAAAATGTAATGCTTTCAATCATATACATTATCTGGTTTCGCTGTTATATTATTTTCGTCTTAAAATATATGGCTTTAGATATATCCGTTTAGATATAAATTAATATGCAAAGTCCATTGTTTACATTGCTTTTGAGGTATTCATTTCATCATATAATTCCTGTGCCGCTATATTGGTTATTTTGTGGGACAGTATGAAGGCACAATCTTAAAATAAAAAATAACAAAAATATGTATTTTATGACACTATGTCTTAATATCAATACTACTTTACGATTACAAAAAGCGCGACGGCATGTCTCTGACGCAATCAGTTTGAAACACATCTTTGTTAAGGTTATGTGCGCCTATCGGTTTTGCAAAAATGCTTTCATCACGGTTAATGAACCATACGCCCGTGTCATTTTGATTGGAATGCTTTGTCATGCTTTTCTCGTCATTGGTATTGACCAGAACAATCGACCTGCACTGCATCCTAATATAGTCAGTTATACGAAACGTGTTTGAAGTCATTTAAATTTATTTCAACTTGAAAGTGCATACACAATCCAGTTGAGAGTGTAATCGTAATTCCATCGGTCTTCATTAGATGAACACATATTTCATATCGTGATTGTATCTTCAAAAACAAATTGAATTTGATGAGGACGAGAAGATGTCCATGCAGTAAAAGTTAATGAACCTATATGGGTATATTCCTTTTCATGAGTTAAACAGGACACGACATGAACATTGAGAAATAAATCAAAATTAGATCAATTAAATATTAACTGTACCTTTTTACTCCTAGTCCGGTGTTTTATTTCGGTTTATTATTCAACCCTCATAATGTTATTAAGGTTACAAGAAACTTCAAAATGTTAAATAATAAACACGTACATTTCGTCAAAGAAAGCTCATTCAGCCGTGCCTGATCATATTAATGTCGCCAAGTTTAGTTCTAATACTTGTAATCACTGCCACCATCTATGAAAAACGTGGGGCTACAACTATACCGTGTAAAACACTTGTAAATATCAGCACAAACAATACAGGTGCTTTTCAACGTATTTATGATGAACGTTCATAGTACATGGGCATTTATGACATCCGATTAGCTATTGAGGAGATGTATATAGTAATGTCGTCATCGGCATGTTAATACAGAACCAGATGGTAGCGCTCGTATATAACTGTCTCGAAAATTCTTAAGGAAGCAGGAATAAGCTAAGCTAACTGGTTTTGGTTTTGTTACATACGTGCACGATTAACATACTATCTTGACTTTAAAAGGACATTATTTTCGGTAACATTAAATTAGGATAAAATAAAAAGGGGTTAAATCTAAGCTACTTTAGTTGCTAAGCTTAAGTTAAAGAAATTGAGGAAAAAATAAAAAATAACTTTTCCTTGTCAAATTATCATAAATGCTGAAAATAAATGAATATAAGAAAAAAGATGAACGGCCCATTTCAAAATGCGATGACTGCTAATCATATAAATGAAAGAAATCTGATTAGAAGTAAATGTGGCAGATTTGCCTTTTAATTGAAATCCATAAGACACTAAAAAATAAAAATAAGTTTTAAAAACAATTATTACGTGCTGTGTTTCTGGATTGTTATCGTTTGTATGAAGTGCTTTTATATATGTACACGTTGAAATATTTCGTTGTAAATCTTATGTTTTTTCGCGAAATAAAATATTCATGTCAGAAATAAACTGTCAGTCAGGATATCTATGTTTTGTTAGGATTAGACGGACGCATTGAAAAAATGATACACTTACAATCCCATAAAAACGGGTTTTCTGATCCATATCCTACCGTGAAAACGGTAATTGAAAACATTTAAATGATCACAGGGCAGATTACTGAAGATTACCATTTAATAATATACACCCTAGTTTTCTCCCATGAGTTTATTACTGACCTAGTTATATGCACTCTATCGAGGTGATATGATATGTTTACCCTTGGATCATAACTTAACCCGCTTATCTTGTGCAAATATTGAGGATGAAAGGAACAGGTAAATATCTACCTTACTTGTACATTTTACATTCCCAATTACGTTCTAGAGTGTTACCGTACACGTTTATGTGATTAAGCAAACACTGCGGTATGATTTTTTAAATATTTGTAGTTATAATATATATACGAGCTATGTTACAAACAAAATTGATATTACCGCTTTATTTAAAATATTCAATGCTAGATCATGTACCTGTTTTTTAAAATTTCTTAACTTAGTTTCATTTTGTCGGTGATTGAATTATTGAAATGTATTAGGCCATACCGACTTACCTTTGTTTTGTTTTGTCGGTTACAGATCTGTATAAGGCCACACTGACTTACCTTAGTTTTTTATGCCGGTTATTGAACTATATAAGGCCAAACCGACTATCCTGTATTGTATATATTGTTTTGTTATGTTACTGAGCTGTACTGGGCCATACCAACTTATCTTGGTTGTGTTACCTCGGTTATTGAACTGTATTAGGCCATACCGACCATCTTTAGATTTTTCATGCCGGTTATTGAACTGTACTAGGCAATACCGACTAACCTTAGTTTTGTTATGTCGGTTATTGAACTATATTAGGCCATACTTACTTACCTTAGTTTTGCTATGTCGGTTATTGAACTATATTAGGCCATACTGATTTCATTGTATGTTTAGCGTTAGGCTCATATTAAAACTGACCTACCGGGCAATAAGAATATAAATATCCAGATAATAATAAACATTATATTGATTTTAAACTCTTTAATGTAAATAATGATAATCGAAAACGTAACATGTAAAAGAAAACTGAACACAAACTCACTTAAGTCTAAGTTAGCATTAGTTTAATGAATGGCTGCGCTGTGCAGTTTAATGATAATAGCGCCGGCGTGCTGATTAGAGCTTGAAATTGGAAATAACATTCAAAGAAGAAGAGAAGGGAGCTTCGTAGAGTTTGGAACTAGGTAGCCAATTACTTTTCGTAAAATGTTCACTTTGTTTTTTAGGTAGTGTTGGTGAAAACATGATGTAAAAAATTAAAGTTTGATTACATTGGACATTTGAAAACAGAACTGGTCGTGTTTTCTTTTTGTTTTCTTTGTGTGTTTTTCGGGGGGGGGGGGGGGGGTTGACAGGAAACCTAACATTTATATGGCCATGATTAGTATTAAGCCTGAAATGTATATTTCCATAAGCAACAACACAGTTAATTATTTAGCAACAAGTCAAATCTCTTGAGCACAAATGACGTAAATTCTGCATTTTTTAAACATGTAATTGATAAATTTAGTTAACTTGTTTGGAACGCACGCGTCATGTTTATTTCGTCATCATGATGCCAAAATGTAAGTAATGCACGTGTACAGGACCGGCGGGACAGATTATGATAATGGTTAATCTAAGCACATCAATTGCATACATAACCGGGATTATCGATTTACCATTAATCTGAATTACTCTGTAAAGACTGGTGCATCACTTTTGCGAAATACGTTAAAATGTACAGTTGAATCCCGTTGGCTCAAAATCGACGCGACCAATCAGACTGTATACTTTTGTATGAAGCATGTGTTGTGAGGTTGCTACCGTTCAAACAAGTCCATGCACTGATATGTTTAAAATTATTTTAAGTATAAGAATATGACTATAAAGACAGTTCATAAAATAATAATTAAAACGCGTTTCATTCAACTTTTCTAGTAAACTACCTAGCATAGATATTTTTTACAAATATTTGTATTTCTAAAGAGGTATCAAATTGTTAGCAGAAATACATCAATATAGTATTAGAGAAAATGTTATTTACTTGTGTTTACATGTATGATAAATATAAAACATTTTTTTTTAATATTCTTTGTTATAAATTATGATTATTAGTGTTACGTGTAAAACATTTAATTATACATCCGTCCATATCTCATTATTTGCAATATAATTGAGTGTTTTCATGCTTGAGTTTGTATATTTTTGCATTGAATAATTTGTGATCATTGAATAGTTCGATTACCGGTCTCATTGTCATCAATCAAACAAATGAGCCAGGTCCTTATATACATTATAATAATTATATTATTTAATTAGTCGTTTTAATTCAATCAAATGTATCAAGAGAATAAATTATATATTGCATAAAAGGACATGAACTTGAGATATAATTTGAGTTACATACACTCAAAGAGAACGGTATAATATTACATTACTGCTCTCATTTACCTGAGATGTTGACATAGAGTATCACACGAGTATTTCAAACAGAACTTAGAGTATCACACGAGTGTTTCCAACAGAACATAGAGTCTCGCACGAGTGTTTCCAACAGAACATAGAGTATCACACGAGTGTTTCCAACATAACATAGAGTATCACACGAGTGTTACCAACAGACCATAGAGTATCACGTGAGTGTTTCCAACAGAGCATAGAGTATCACACGAGTGTTTCTAACAAAACATACGGTATCACACGAGTGTTTCCAACAGAGTATAGAGTATCACACGAGTGTTTCCAACAGAACATAGAGTATCACACGAGTGTTTCCAACAGAACATAGAGTATCACACGAGTGTTTCCAACAGAACATAGAGTATCACACGAGTGTTGCCAACAGAACATAGAGTATCACACGAGTGTTTCCAACAGAACATAGAGTATCACACAAGTGTTTCCAACATAACATAGAGTATCACACGAGTGTTTCCAACCGAAATTCATTTAGTAAATCGGAAAATGTCAATGTCAATACAAAATTTGCTGTTAATATTTATAAAGTTATATAATTTAAGGGAAATAGCTTAATAGAGATTTTACCTTAGAATGAAAGCCGTCTAGCAGTTAGGTGGATCGGGTAAATTAGGATTTCTTTATTAATGCGGCGATAATTATTTACACTGTAGACATTGATTATATGTGCTTGTTTTAATAGCTTAAAATAATATTTTATGAAAGGAAAAGTGATGTACCTTTTCACAATATATTTAAGATATTCAAATCGTACAGAAATAACTTAAACTCCATAGTTTAATGTTCTTTGTTACGTTTAAAGCCTCACTTCAATAAATTGTCTTGAGTGGTGCTCTAAACCTCAGTTATATGAAACTTTCTTGCGTAACTGTGTTTAGTCTCCATTTTATAAAACATTTGGCAAAGTTTCTGCAAACATCTCTTTCGTAACATTCCAAAGCATCAGACATATTCAACAGTCACGTTTGACGTTTAAAGCTACTCTTTGATGACAATGGCATGTGTACGGTTCTAAAGTCCCACCTCTAGGAGTCTTTATCCATGAATTACTTTCCTGCTTTGTATTTTAAAGCCTCATTTCATTGATGCCTAATCACGCGAAATAAAGCTACATTGCTGCATTAGGTAATAAAGCACCTGTTCTATAAACTGTTCATACATCACGTTTCAAAATATCAGTATAATATTTAAAATGACATTACTTACTAAACCGCAAACACATTAAACTTATCGTCGTCTCTTTCTAAAGCATAAGTAATATGACACATCTCTGCTGAACATTTTAAAGCTTCCATTCTTATAAACTCTCTTGCTTGCTGATCTTAACCCTCAATCTTATAAACTTTTCCAGCGTGGGGTTCTCAAACCATCAGTTATATGTGCATGACCTTCGTTACATTCTAAAGCGCGTTATATGATTTATTCAAGATCTTCTATGTACAGTATACTGTTTTTATTTAACGTTCTGCAGAGAAATGAAGAGCCCAAACTGAGGGAAAATAATGTTTAAAAAGTATAAAGAAGTAACAATTATTCATGCAGGTTTCATTGTTCTAATAATAAAGGAAGCTCAATAAACTACACCCATGAGCCAATATGTAAAAGATGCACTCTTACTCACAAATAAGATTAACCACAATGAATACAATTGTTTTATATATAAAAATGATGAAGAAATGTCGAAATGCATGATTCTTATGAAGAATAGCGAGTTTAAATTGAAAGAAAGGTGACGAACACACGGTATTTCTACCTTATTAACCGATAAAAGAACACAGTAAATGTTTTAGCATCACCAATCATTTAATATATTTGTGTTTTCAGCTTTTAGATACACTTGTTTTCAGTAATTAAAATTTCTGTTAAATACATTTTTTTAAAAGTAGTTAAGGCTTTATCACTCAAAATTTATGTTTGTAAAAAATGTGTATGTATTGATTTTGAATGAGAGTGTCACTTTAAATTAATTAGTCTAAACAATGTTTATTGTCGAAGTTCAGAAAATACGTCTTATTTCGGTTCATATTCTTGGCTTTTTACACATTCGTTATACCGGTAACAAATTCGTAAACAATTCATCAAATCTGAGTTACTCAAACACACTTGCTATGTAACTCACACTTGTATAATGCAAACTAAAGCAAACAATACCGTACTATCAAACACTAAAAATAGTACCAAAAACATGTCAATATTAACAATAGGATAGACTAGAAGCAGACAACACTTTTGTTTACATATGAGCATTTATTTCTTCCCTTTGCGGGGAGTTGTTCGATCAATTTTGTAGTAGCGTATAAACTGCGTGTCTGCCGTGTGACAACTCATGTTTATTTAAACTTGTCGTACTAACAAAATGTAAACTTGTAAGACTTTTACTTGTGCGAGTTTCATGACTGTCTATATTTCATGACGTTTGAACATCGTTTATGTATATGGCTGTTTGATCATAAATTGTGATAATGTTATAGGTACTGTTCTCAGAGGAAATCTTCTACATTTATAATGGCCGACCTAGAAGAAAACACACAGGAATTGACCCTTCGTTTTGGATAACCTGCTTCTCTCTGCATGCAAGGAACAGGCGAATTGCATTATGAGTGTGTATCCTTGCCAGAAACAGGATACTATCCAATGTTGTTGCATTGTCCTTCATAGGACACTTTTGATTAGTTACTTCAGATTCATATATGCTTGTATTTCGATCACCCAAAATACCAAACGTGAAATCGACAATTTTTTTTAAAAACATTACATGTGTTTTCTACAATGTTTTTATTTCCTTTTATTTTCAGAAAACAAATGCTAAGTATAGTCAAACGTTGCAAACTGGATCAAATGCAGGGACCATTGACATCAAAGTTAGAATGTAGCATCAACATTGGCCGTCCATAGCATTGTGTCCCAACAGTTAATTGAGTAATGTTACCAAAAATGAAATCGTGATTCAGTTATTTTAACTCAATCTTTAAATTTTAACATAGCACTGTGTCACGACATTTCAATGAGTAATGTTACCAAGAATGAAATCGTGATTCGGTCATTCTGGCAATTGTGAAGCTCGAATGCTTGAAATTCAACCTTCAATGTTACGATTTATTGTCCCCAAGAACAACATTGTAGTTATATCCTCTAGACATAAATTAATTAATATTCGATTCTACCCTCTTTCATTGGAGGCATATGCAATTTCTTGTTTCATTCTGTTTCTCTTCAGACGTGTACTCACAAAACGAAATTATCAACACAGAAATCCTTCAATTTAAACAAATAATACATCCTTAGTTCATGCTTTCTATGATCTATAACTATTAAGATATATTGAACTCACAAACAATACATATACAGTCTACTATCCAAAGCCTTTGTATCTAAAAGCATTCCTTTAATATCATGTAGACACGGAATATTCTCTCTTACCAAAACTGTTGACTGCTCTCTCAGCAACTGACCTTCCTTGTTTATAGTGATTTGTTTAACCGTAAGAATGATTGTAAATAGGTTTTAAAAAGATGGTATTTTAGAGTTTGTGCAATGTTTGGATACAAGTGTGTTTAAACGATATCAAGTAAGTGATTCAAGTGTATCATTTTATCAAAAAGATTTGACTTAACCAAGGTAGTCATTTACTTCTGAATATAATATAGGTTCATTTTCCCCGGTCTTCAGAGATTAAAGGGTTATTACAATTTTGAAATCCACTCTTTTCTATTGATAAATAAGATTTTGTTAACATTTCAAATTCAAACCTAAATACATTTCGCTAGCTGCGACAACTAAATGACTTGTACAAACGTTGGGATTTTAGTAAAAGCATTTTATAGAATAAGATCGATGCAGAAGCATTGGTTTCAGTGAAGTATTTTTAAATTGACTTTGTTTGTGTTTTTAACGTAATTATTTTTTTCGATATGTTCAAAAAGGAGAATATGTTTGGGTGTGTTCAGTGTTTAGATAGATGTGCTTTAAAGGATGAAATATAAGTGTTTAAACCTCCAAAAGAGAAAGTAGATTTTTCAACAAGAAAGGTATTTGCTTATGAATATAATTCAGGTTGGTTCGTTTAAACCATTAAAAGCTCTGTTGTTCAGAAAGCTATCAATTTATTTAAAACACTCTCGAGTCCGCTTAATGAGTCAAATTCACTAGTACTAAGTGTCTAGTGAGTGTAAACTGAGGGTGCAAAATGGTATAAGAAGTTAGAGAAGTAACAATTCGCCCTGTACTTTTCATTGTATTATTAGAAAAGGAATCAACGCCCATAAGCACGTTTATTGTGTTAAATAAAGAATAACTTTAAAAAGAGACCTTTTTGATGTTGACTTTCAGAAAATACGTCTACTTTCGATTTCCGATTTTTATTCTTGACTATTTGCTGTAAATGAATTCTACTTTCGATATCGCGATAACAGTGTTTTCGCAACAATGAATTCGTCAATAACTAATCAACATTGTGTTACTAAAACAAACATATAGAATTGAAGCTATTACTAGCAAACCTAACTTTAAAACAATAGAAATATTACGAAAAACGCTTTTAAATCAATATTTACATCAAGATAATCTCGAAGCAGACAACACTTCTGCTTACGTATGAGCACTGGTCACCTCCCTTTGCGGGGAGCTGTTCAATTAATGTTGTACTTAATGCATAACTGTCGTTCATGCTGTCTGAAATGTATAAAACTATTGATTATTTTAACTGGTCTTGCTTGCAAGTGTACACGTTTGTAAAAAGTATAATATATCTGTAGTTCATGAAATTCTGCTATAGTTTCGGCAGTACTTAAGCACATCGTTGTATGTATATGACTGTTTACTATACTTGTAAAAATGTAATGACCATTGTACGGAGAGTAAATCTTCCAGATACAGGATTGTATCCTGTGCTGTTGAGTTGTCCTCTGCTGTTGAGTCGTCCTTCATCGGACACTTGTGATCAGATACTTCATATCCATTGGTGTTATAGCGCGAAGGTTCGACTAAGCAAAAAACAAACGTGAAAGCGAAAATCAACAGATAATTAATAAAAAACATATGGTATTGAGAATGTTGTTTTTAATTTTCATTTGATTTTCATAACAATTGCAAATAATTGTTAATCGTTGCAAACAAAATGTACGGTCCATTGACTTCAAAGTTAGCATGCAGCATCCACGTTTGCCGTCAAAAGCACTTTGTCCCGACAGTTATATGAGTTATGCTACCAAGAATAACCCGTGATTTAATTATTCGGGTTATATTAAATGGCGCTCGATATCCTGGGTTTCATCTTCCAAATTTCGATTTAATGGCCTCAGAAACTTCATTATTATAACCGACATACACATATTCATCAATGTTCAATTCTACTTCGTTACATCTGAGGCATTTGCTGTTTCTTGTATCATTCTATTTATATCACCTGTGTTCTCACAAAGCGAGAATGTGCTTAGAATTATCTATACATGATTCCTTTAATTAAACAAATAAACAAGTTTAGGTTAATGCTTTTCACGATCAATATCAAAAATCTACAAACTATATTATACTTCTGGGTGTGTCCCTTAATGAAATAAATAAAGAATCCATACTACCACAACATATTTATTCCCTTAATTAAAGCTGTTTTCGATTGCAAGTGATTGATATCATTTCTTAAAAATTCCTTAAGTGACATGAAAACATTGAATATCGTCGTTTAACTAAACTGTTGACTGCCCCCATAATAACTAACGTCAGTTGTTTACATTGATAAACCTGCTTGTGTTTATCATTTATAATTACTTTAAATATGGTTTAAAAAAGAGGTAATTTGTGAGTGTGTTCAATATTTGGATAAAAGTGTTTATTAAATGATTACAAATAAGTGTTTTAAGCGAAACAGAACAATAAAGGCGATTTAACTTAAACAAGGAAGTAATTTGCTTCTAAATACAATGCAGGTTGGTTGACCTTGGTTTTCAGTAATCATATTTACGATTTTGAAATTCACACTATTCATTTCATGAATTCAATGTTTGAACGTATTCGATTTATACCTTAGGTTATATTCACTAAATTTGATGGCTTGTGTTACCTTCAGTGCTAACGTTGGGAAAATAGTAAAAGGTATGTTACATTAAATAAGATCGAGGCGTACGTGTAAGATTTGACTTACTATTACTGTTATTTTGATATACTTTCTCTTGTCTAAAAGCTTTAATTATTTTCGATATGTGTAAATTAGTTTATTTGGAAGTGTGTTCAAAAAAGCGGAATAATGAGTTTTTAAATGATGACAAACAAGTGTTTTAAGTGTAACAAAGCTGAAAGGGTGATGCTTTTTAAATAAGAAAGTTATTAGCTTGATAAATGCACTGCAGCTTGGTTTCTCCGGTCTTCATAGACCATAGGGAAAGAAAAAGGGAATTATGATTTGAAATCAACGCTACTCATTCGATTGATTTTGATTTATTTAACATGTTTGACCCAGCCATTAAAATACGATTCAATAATCCGTGACGACTGAAATGACTTGTGCTAACGTTTTGATCGAAGTCATAGTATTTCTATATCACGAAAGACCGACGCAGAGTGCTTGTTATGTCGATAATTAATACTTAATGACTAAACCGAATAATTTTGATAAAAAAGGGTGTTACATGTATATTATCGACTAATTGATTTTAATAGCATGGGCAGTTGCCAGCCAGGGGTATATTTCATTCACTCAATACATGATTATATAGAATTAACATGTTTGCCAGTGCATTCAACAATACCGATAATGTGAAAGGACCGTTCAATAAGAGAAATGATGAGTCAGTTTATAATGCTCTGATCTGAGTGGTTTCCTCAAATTCATGTTCGTATTGTGGATCTAGTTATAAGCTATTTTACTTAACGGTCATAGTATTGTCTAGTTTAAAAGAAGTCCGTCATATTCATTTTATAGTATTTATTTATTCTGTATGAACTAAATATATATATATATATATATATATATATATATATATATATATATATATATATATATATATATATATATATATATATATACATGTGAAAATAGATACGAGAAAAATTGTGATTTACCCTATACTCAGGACGGTCTTAACCAACAGCACACATTCAGATAAATAATGCAGATATTGTTATAATATTAACATTTTTGTTATAGAAATCGCACCTGAGCATACTTGTAACCGCACAATTTGAAAACATCGAATTGAACACCCTTAAAACCTATACAATTCTAACTGACATGCCAATTTTGCTCATGTATTCATATATTCAAATTGACGCCTTATTTACTGAACGCACTAATTAAGAAGCGCATAAAAATCAAAACCGAACGGGTTTATTTCCCCGTCAAAACATATTTGACAGCCATTTGGCATGTAAACACAAGATGCGTTTTCAATCGGTCATAAACGATTGGTTAAGACGTTATCGAGCTTCCATATATAATTATAGGTATGTTTACTGTTGCTGCATTGTGCATTAGTATCATGTTATGGATTGTCCTACTCTTGATCTCATGGCGTTGACATACAATCAGCTTCATGTAAACAGGATGCGTGTTGGGTTTGTGCGATACATGATAGGGACAAAATAAAGTTTAGATTATAGCTGTACTAATCGATCAAAAATTAATTCAAGGTATAACTGATACTCTTCCATCATGACATTTTCAAACGTATCATTCAAATATCTAAAACATGGGTGTAGTTTTACATGAAAATATAATATTTGATGGAATCGATCGTTCCACAGTCCAAAATTTGAAACGCAGAAACGCATATTAAACCTTTATGATTTACGATTGATAAAGTGATTGGCATGGCGTTAAGGTCCTAATAATAATTGTTTTCATTGACAGCGTTACTAGCAGTTAGCTTTTTAATAAATTCGTTGTTATTGTTTTGTATTCTCATGATCCTGATTATCATTTCAATATTCTTAATTTCAGGGATACATGTACTTGAATGACGATGTAGTGATGACTATGAACCAATAGATCGACCCAAAACAATAACTCAAATTAACTCTCGCATAAAAGAACGTTTTGGTTTAACTCAATATATGTTGAACCTTCATAATCATATGACATGGCATCAAAGCAGATTCAGTGTGAAATGTGCGGTAATGAAAATGCAGTTGGATATTGCAAAAGTTGCGGATACGTTGGTGAAACTTGTGCAGATATTCACAAGACAGTAAATGTTTTTCAAACGCATACTGTCATTATGCACGAGGCTGTTAAAATGCATGAGGATGGTACAGAAAATCCAAATGATATATTGCGGGACATCACAGAAGAAAGATGTAAGCAGCATCTGACAGAAAAGGCGATATTTCTTTGTAAAATTCATGATTCCACGATTTGTGGCCGATGTCTTCATTCGGAACATCGTTCTTGCGTAGAAGAAGTCGTTGACTTGTTGCATGAAGTAGTTAACATTGACTGCGAGAAAGTCAACACAATGAAGTCATTATTGATGGAAATAAAAAATGAGATTCTGCTTTTGAAAAATGAAGCAGAACACAGTAAGGAGAATTGCAATAAAAACGCTGATAAATGTGTGCAAGAATGTATGGGACTTGGAAATAAAATTAAACAACGTGTAGATGAATTGACAAGTGGCACTAGAAACGGAATAACGAAGAAACATAACGAAAACTTGACCACTCATTCGCATATCACTAAAATGTGTGATGAGAAAACCAAGTGGTGTCATGATGCAGAAAGTAAAATTGATAGTTTTGTTGATAAAAATATGGCTGGACACCTGTATCTAATGAACAGACATTTTGAGAAAGAGGTTTCGGACGTCAGATCCCACCTTAAAGAATTCAAACACAAACATACTTTTAAAGAGTTTGGCTTTAAGGAAAACGATGTTATACTAGAATGCCTGTTTCAGGATTTGGAGGAGGTTTGTGAACAACAAGAAGAAGTTAATGGGAGCGACGATGGAAATGCGAACGATGTTGTCGCATCCACCACAAAAATTAACAAGGTATCGAGTGTGATGTCGGTTGCTTATGTGCTACAAACTGTAATATTTTTTAACGGCCAAATGTCGCTTTTCATCCAAAAAGCACGTTGACCATCAGCAACAGTGTTTCCCAACTGTTGAATGATCAATTTCAATGCACTAAATGTTTAATGTATTCATAAATTTCAACTATGATTTCTATCTGTCGAATTATATAAGACTGCGTAACATTTTTTAAACATAATCATAATCCTACCCAGTCTGTCCGATTGGAAAATAGTTGTAAAACGTGCATCATTTTCAAAAGCCCATATACTGTTCTATATTTGAATGTTTGATTTCAGACTCGGCGGGAGTTCACCTTACTGTTAAGTCAAGTCAAGCAAGATTTAGATCAGTCAGAAAAGGTTTGTAAAAGTGTATCCCGCCATTGTACTTAAACATATGTTCTTAACACACACTACATTAAATAGATAAATACATGATTAGTTTATTCTTAATAGGTAATAGGGGGCATTATATTAACGCATGTTTTCTATCGCATTTCGAAGTGTCTTATTATATACTTTTTTTTAAATCTACATTGGTATTTGTCAAATTGTGTTTTTTTTTATTTTGGCTTTTGCATATCACACGAATACTAGTGTCCAAATCATTTAGGCCGCTTAACTGAAATATGATTAAATCATATTAATTCGTTTACCATTTAAAATACTATCTAATCGGATTTTCAAAATTAAAGACGGTGAAAGTCGCTAGTCTTTATTAGTTGCTGAAACTAGTATCTGTTAGGTAGCTTTATATGTATATCATATGATGATAGTAAGCGTTGTTAGTACTTAAAGTTAATTTAGATTATTATTCTCATGTTAACAGGCAAGGAATGCACTTTGTGATGAGCTGAAACAAGTGAAACAAGACAAAGATAATTCAGAAAAGGTGAGACCTGTTATATAAATATCCTAAGTCTTCGTGTACAGATTTATTCAGGGAAAGCAGGTATATTTAACCGTGCACATTAGTCCTTTCAATGAAACTAATATATTTGATAAATTATGTTTTGTTCAATTCTATAAGTTCGCAATAAAAGAAATAGTCTATGTGTACTGACAATATAACTCAACTAACTAAAAATTTCGCCATTATGATTTTAGAAAAGACAGATACTCGAACAAGAAATACTGAAAGCGAAACAGGGCATAGAGGAATTTGAAAAGGTGAGATAAACCTTTTCACAGAAACCTGTATTCCTTTATATAAGGTATTTGACTAATAGAAGTTATTCATGACGCTTTTTGACGCTGAGTAGAGTGGGCAATATTACATTAATCGAATATATTTCAATATATATTAACTTGTATAGAATAGTTTAGTAAACTTAACTTGTAACTAGTACATATGTTAGAATATTCGAACACGTATCCAGATGAGAAATGTGATAAGCTGCAACATGTTAAACATAACCAAGATAGTTTTGAGAATGTGATATTTTAAGAAACAAGTTTTATCAATCGTATCTTACATCTACAGGGATAGTTATTTTAGTTAAAACGCAATAACCCTAGCAAATAAATCTTTGGTATATGTGTAATTATTTGTTTCCATTATAATTATATTAAGCATTATTTGAACTATTGTTTCATTTGAAAAACTTGCATTGAATATGCAACAAGTGAAAACAAACTATATAAATAACTCGCTAAAGCTTTGACAAACATGTTGATAAAGGACTGGTATTAAGATTGTATGAGCGTCATTCCGCAATTATTTAATTTTTTTTTCATTTTTTTGCTTATTACTTTGTCTCAATTATATTATGCTTGGGTTAAAAAAATACATTTGGTTCGGGTTACCCTACGCCGACCCTACCGTTTTTATAGTGTTTTTTTTTAAACTTTTCACTTTGCAGTTGAAACCCTTAAATGCTTATACAGAAGATAACTTTATTACCATTATCCAATGATGAAAATGACATTCTTATATAAAGCCTATTAAAAAAATAAAAATAAAAAGAGCCTACCTACCCAACCTATTTTTTTAAAAGGATGTAACCCTAACCAAACAAATTTTGTTTAGGCCTTGTCGACAGGTTTATCTATTTAGGAAGAATTTTCATTAACTTACCCACAAATGATGCTTTTATTGACCATATGTTTAATAGATTAACATTCGTTAAGAATGTTGAACCATCTTTTGGTAAAAGAGATAACATATAATTTGCTACGTGCAATTCGAAATAAATTTTGAATAAATCCCTCTTTAAAAATCGGCATTTCCATGTCTTGTGATCTTATTTAAGCATGATTAATAGCTGAAACATGTTGCCATGCAAAAAACAGTTAAAAATGTTATTCATTAGATGAAATAAAGATCAACAAAATACTTTTTGAGAACTTTGAACTTTGAGATGGTAATTGCAGCAGATTTTAATATTTATTGAATGAGCAAATTGATATAGCTTTTGGATTTTTAGAAATTTAAACTTTTGTTTGGTCAGGTTATGTAACAATTATTGTGTTTGTAAGTAAACCTTAATATTCAATATTTGACTCTAACAAAAATGTAAAATGGCTGATCGTTTTGCTGTTTGTCTATAAACCTGAATTCAATGAATATTAATCGGAAAAACCCAGAAACCAAAAATGGAGCACAATCCTTGACTCAACTTTGCACGAAGCGAGAGACAGATAACGTACAAACAAGGACCCTGTAGAAAGACTCATAGCCTAAGCCTACCATACAATAAGCGAAAGACACATTAGGTACAAACAAGGGCCCTGTTAAAAGGCACAATACATAGGCCTTCCACAAACTAAACTTGAGGCACATATCGTACAAACAAAGGCCCTGTTGAAAGACACATAACCTAGGCTTACAACACACTAAGCGTGAGACACATAACGTACAAAGGCCCTGTTAAATGGCATAATACTTAGGCCTACCATACACTAAGCGAGAGACACATTATTTACAAACAAGGGCCCTCTAAAAAGGAACAATACCTAGGCCTACCATACACTAAGCGATAGACACAAAACATATAGACAAGGGCCCGGTTTAAAGGTGTAATACCTAAGCCCACCATACACTTAGCGAGAGACATAAAAACAAACAAGGGCCCTGTTTAAAGGTGCAATACCTAGGCCCACCATACACTTAGCGAAAGACATATAACTTACAAACAAGGCTCCTGTTGAAAGGCACAATATACCTAGGTCTACCATACACAATGCGAGAGACACATAACTTACAAACAAGGGACATCTTAAAATGCTAAATACCTAGGCCTACCATGCACTAAGCGAGAGTCAAATAACGTTAAAATACGGGCCCTGTTAAAAGGCATAATACCAAGGTCTACCATACATTAAGCGAGAGACACATAACGTACAAACAAAGGCCCTGTTAGAAGTCACAATACCTACGCCTACCATACACTAAGCGAGAGACACATAACGTACACACAAAGGCCCTGTTTAAAGGCACAATACCTTGGCCTACAATACACTAAGCGAGAGACACTTAACGTACAAACAAAGGCCCCTGTTAAAGGGCAAAACACTAAGGCCTGCAACACACTTAGTGAAAGACGAATAAAATACAAATAAAGGCCCTGTTTAAAGGCATTATTATGAGGCCCTACACTTAGCAACAGCTACACAAAATATAAATAAAATAAATGTATAAAGGATTAGTGCTAAGGCCTACCATGAATTAAGCGAGTGACACATAACGTACAAACCACAGTGCATTAAACACTTTTAATCAATACAATATGGGATAATCGCCTTAGATCTGTCCGAGAGTTACAAGTTCAGGCATAAAAAAGAAAAGCACACACTTGTAAGAGTCATTGGTCGTTCGAATGTGGTATCAGATCATTGTTCAATAGAAAATATGATAAAGTATTATCAATTGTTGCACATATTTTAATTTGTTGAATATTTTTCTTTATGTACATGTGTGTGGAATCGTATGTCGCCATTTAACCGAGCATGTAGACAATTTGTTTGATATATGATAGAACAATCGTTTGGTAATGTAACTAATAATTGCTTTAACATTTTTTTTCTAATATAAATGAAATATACAAAAAACATCTTTCCAATATTAACTTTCATATTCAACATACCGATTATAACTGATTGTGTGACGAAAATAATATGCTTAGTAAAATCATTAACATTCTATGAGCTGCTGCATTGCCCACCAATGTATTAAATACCTCTTGATGAAACAAAATAATATTTTGTGAGAGTATACATGTATACATACTTTTGCTTACCCGCTGGATTTGTCGTTGTCACTGTGCAGATTGTATTTTATGTTTCTTAATCTACAAATATAAGACACGCTAGTAGGGTCATAGTAAATAGTTATAAATTTAACTTCAACCTAGCTGGTCTTGTGATTCCTTTTTACTAAAACTAAGGAAATGTCTCTTTGGCCACCTGATTGGACTCTTGTTAAAACTGTAAAATTGGAATATTGAATAACATACGGTCAAATTAGTTTATGTCTTAGTTTTGTCGTGAACCTGGTCCCATATATTCAGCTTTAATTGTATAAAATACAATAGTTATCATTATCCATATCTCACGTCATATTATCCTTTCACGATTGCAGAAGGAACTGTGTGATAAGCTGAAACGAGTGAAATACAACCTATATAATTCAGACAAGGTGTAGCCTGTTACAATCAATTGTTTTGAAGATTTAAAGGGAAGGCAATATAACTGAACCATTTGAATGAATTATATGTTGCAAGACAAGAAATGGATTAGTCATTTTTATAGAAATCGCTAATGTTTTGCCGCTATGCTTTCAGACAAGGAAGGGGTTTGAACAAGAGTTACTGAAGGCGAAACAGTGTATAGAGAAATATGAAAAGGTAAGATATCAATACAAAGGTGTATTTAGTCAAATAGATGCATAAATATATGACATTCAAGAAACCTAAGCTGACCGGTCAAAAAACTGAAATCCAAGCTATTCTAGTTTCTAGTGTAAACTATAAAGAATATCCTAGAAAACGTAACTGATTCAGTTCAGATGTGTAAGATCATTTTACACGTTTTCAGACAAGGAACATGCTATGTGATGAGCCGAAACGAGAAAAAACATGAAGTAGATGAATTTTAAAAGATGAAAGCTTCACCATTATGTTTAATGAATCAAATCTTAGACAGGGAGAGTACTTGTAGTAAATCACGGAGTAAAAACATGCTTATTCCGGTAGACAGGCGGTCATTTGTATTCCCGACAAAATAAAAGCAATCAATAATAGTGGTTTTATCTAAAATGTTGGCTTCTTGAGTGAAAATCAGCTGAAAATTGATGAAAATGTTCTACTTTCGTTTGTAAACATGCATGTGTTTGATGAGAGAATCGGTCTTATAACTCCATAAAAATATGTTAATAAAATAATCGAAATACGTATGAAGATTAAACACATTTATATGGCACTGCATTTCCGGATAAGCCCTCATAATTGTGATATTAGATAAAATATCGAGTCATACTTACGTTTTATGATGGTGTCCGTTCCTTTATATGTGGCATACATTATGGGTTTAATAGTAGGATCAATAATGAAACAATAATTATAACATTTCCGGAAACTTAACAACATTGAGATTACGGTTAGAACCATCAGTATCAGTGCTCTCCATTGTATCAAATAAAATTCGTCAAATCCCTTAGAGGCGAAAGAACAGTTCATGACAGTGGTATGCAGTTTTTCGTTCATAACCAACAGTGTACCAGGCAAGGAATAAGAAGCATAACACCAGCAAAATCATCGATGCAATCACAGCATTCTTTTGTGTGAGTTTCGTTTTAGCGCAAACTGGGCATCTGATCATTAAGTCTTTTCGTCGTTGACAAGACCAGTAACCAGACGGAATAGCCTGCAGCTACTTAGGTTATCCATGACACTGTCTTACAAAACACCGTATGCAGGTTTTTCACTCGGATTGTAGTTCTGTAGTCAATCATGTTGGTGAAAACAGACGACCATAAAAAAGTTAGGTCAGAAAACGAAAGACAGATTAAATAGACGCTGGTCGAAAACTTACTGATATAGGGCCGTTTAAGGACCATGATATCGACGATATTTCCACAAATTCCAGTGATAAGAAGTAAAACCGGTACAGTTTTCCACAGCCAATATCTCGAATGGCATTCAGGGAAGGTTTCCGAAGAACATCTATCCATTTTGATTTTTTTAAACACCTTATGTAATTGTCGTATACACTTTGGTTTATTTGTTGAACCTTAAGCAATGACTGAATGATTCAATATATTTACCGTTGCCAAAAATATCAATCTCACCTTCATTTTGATAATTTAATATTCATAAATCACACTTATCAAGGAACGTGTGTATCCCAGTATGAGCTATAAATGTATCAGGAAATTTCTCACCGTTCTATCACGGTATTTCAATTTGGTTGCTCTGGTCACAATAAATAACTGATTAGAATTATATTGCAATTAAAGGAAACTGCAGTTAATTGACCAATTTTTTAATACATATTTAATAAATAAAAATTCATTTAAAGCACGTGCTTATGTTATATCCAGGTCGTGGTTAACGTCTTCAAATAATTCATTTGTGAATAATTGTTATGCTTTCATATTATCGTCACTCAAATATTTGTCACGTTGAACTATGTTTCCTGACTACGGGGATACTTTCCTTTTTTGTAATACATATATAAAACACATCGTTTTCATCTTGGGTACACTGACATCAACAGTGTCCGAATTATTTTTTTTGTCAAAAAATCTTGATATGTGTATTATTGCCGTCATCTTTTCCTATGTTAGCATGACATGATATGTATTATATGTTAAAATAAAGAGGTTTTTCAGTCGATTGATTTATAAATAGCGTTATCTGGCACAAAACTGTTTATACTTGTATATCGCTGCGTTTGGACATAGTTCAATAACGTATATTGGTGCGAACCATGTCCTTCGTTAATGTAACGAAATAGATTCCATATTTCTTGTTTACACTTTCGTTCTGTACATCTTAACAGTTAGAAAGTATATTCAGTAGAACATCGCTATTTCGAACACCAATAAACCGAATTAATCGGTATTTCGGTCCCGATTTTATTAAACATCGCTTAACATAATGCAAAAATACAATGGTATAATGCAGCCATTTGAAATTACACGACACAAATAATTTGTGACGCCGGTAGAGTAGAATTCGGATGCGCCTGATTTCGGAGACAATCGTTGGTGGAACTTTTTATCTCAATGTTTATTTCGAATAATCGTTATTTCGAAGAATTTAGCTGGGTCCCGACGACTTCGAAATAGCAATGTTCTACTGTAGTAAAGTGAGTAAATTTATGATAGTGCAACGAAGTAAATTCCTTTTTACCTTTAAACTTTACTTTTCCAGCACATCAGTGGCATCGCGCTATATTCATGTGAAAAATGTTTATATATCTCAGTTGGTAACACGATTTTTTATCAAGTTTTGTTCTGCTGTTGTCATGACATCCAATTGCGATTTAATTATATTCGCTATTTTTCCCAGTCAGCCACTCCAACTCATCTCGGGGATGAGAAAATAAGTCACAAAACGGCCTGCTTCCAACAACTTCTTAAAAATAAAATTAAACTGTTCCCCAGAATAAAAACAATAAAACTAAACCATTTTGCTCCAAGGTTCCTGGAGTCAATTACATGAAATAAATAAATGCAAATCATCTTATCGCATTTTGCAGGTGTAAGTTCTGATGACGTGTTATAAAACAGCTCGTCATTCGAACATTTGTCTTGACATATTGGAGAAATGTATTATTCACCACCTAGTGCAAATTTGTAAGGTCGCGAATTTATAACCAAGCGATAAGTTTTTTAACGATGCATTTAAACCTTCATTTATTGGCTAAGTTAACTATAACCTTCGTGCAAATACTAATATTTACACCTCAACTTCCATTCCTTAAATGAACTGCCTTCCGGCAATTGCGTTCAACAATTGATGAACGCATCATCTTCGGATATGTTCGGATCGTAATTCACTGCATAACAATGTACATGAAAGCTATTGATATTGTCATTGGTTGTATTGTGTCTGCAGGTCCCGTAAAATATAGATCAACATTTTTAAAAGTGTTAGTTTATTATATTTTAAATATATTGGTACCAGAAGTGTTTCAATTTAACGTTTCAAAATGATTTTAAGTGGTTGATCTTTTCCCGCGTTATTGTGACGTCATTTGAAAAAAAATGTTTCCGGTTATAGTCGGGTCGTTCTATTTACAGAATGGGTAAGAACGATAAAGAACATTACAATGTTTTAAAGCTGAGTTTATCAATGACAATAACACTGAAAATTAACTTACATTTCTCGAAGTAATACTTAACATACAATACCGGGTTGACGAAAAGGCACGTGTAAAGTAGTGTCGTGATACTAATGATACTTTTTGGTACAAGATTCAAAATAATTATTCAAGTTAAATAAAACAGTTCGTTAATGAATTGACCCTTACAATAAATCGATTTTTTTACAATCTGAATAAAATTCAATTGGTCCACAAATAAGTGCATGCACTTGGTAACGGTAAGTTACAATACAACTTGTATAATATTCTATAGATTCAAAATTCAAAAGTGCAAGCATGAAATTGATCAGGGGAAATATTCAATTTTCAACGCTTAACTCAATCGTATCGTCATACATGACATACTCATTCACGATATAGTTTACTAATTACTACAGCGCAATCCGGACCAGTATCATTGGGGATCACCGTTCACATGGTAAAGTTGCCCATATGAGATATCGTAAGATTTTTGTTGCAAATAATCGAAGTTTGTCACCATGAATAATAAGTATAGCATTAAAAAGACATCTAGGTATACATACCGCAACACAACTGTGGTTCTTGGCTTAAACCATAAGACACCTGGTGTTTAAACCATGACCCACAGTAATACAAGTGAGTTGTCGCTCATGAACAGGATTTAATACAGTTATTTAATACTAAAGCTTGTAAATGTCAAAAACTAAATTCTGAATCGAGGAGTTTATTTGTCAGTCATTTTAAGAATTTGTATACACATCTGAGATGCGCTTGTTTTATTCGTTTAAAACAGGGGAGGCCATTGGTTATGGAATCCAAGAAAATCCTGTATGCCAAACGTGACTTATTTGCATTCCATTTGAGCCACAAAGCTATTGCTATTAGAGCTCTTTTTCTTTAATTTGAAGAAATTATTTTTAATGCTGAAAAGTTTCGTCATACACTTATAACTATAACTATTACACAACAAGTATACAAATATCCACAGATCACTAATTGTTAGTACAGATAAACTGCTTTACCTTGTACACAAAACTACTATATCCAGTTCATGTAATGTGAACATATCACAGCTGTATCCTAATAATGAGAAATTTTCACAGAAAAAATATGAGATGAACCTTTCTTTTGATAATATGAATTATTCGTACTGTTTAATTCAGACACATGCAAGTCCAATTGAAACACTTATTAATGCTAATTTTTTGATATAATCTACCACTATTAAGATCAGATACATTTCTGTCCATTTTTTAATATTTAACCTACAATACATTATCCTACACTGTGCTCAATTCGTTCACAAAGGCTTTTAAGCTTTATTTTTATCTGAAATTCCATCTGATATAACATTACTTATTATTAAATATATTACGCGCATCAGTACATTGGCAATATTATTACGCACTCTATGACTTTGCATCTCGTCTCTTCTAAAAGAGTCAGAGCAAAGCATTGGAACCTGAAGAAAAATAAAGTTTTGTAATTATCATCATAACTATTTATAAGATATATGTATGATTTAGTTAAGACCTTCTGATACGTTTATTACGAAATAAATGAAATATTTAACCACAGTATTTGATACATTTATTTTGTTGGGTAGACTACTGAATTGTTCACATGTTCTCGTAATCTTATATTATCTAATTTAGAAAAAACAAAGAATTGCCAGGTGTATGTTTATATCAGAGTTTTGCATGTGTATTTAATACTTGTTTGACAGTCCTAACATCATAACAGCCTTGACAATGCTGATGGCACAGACGGTGTAAAGGTTTGACAGTGATGTTACGTGTATACGTTCCGATCCGTTATCCAGTATGTCTCAGTTGTTAAGCCAAGTTATTGTTGTTTTACATTAAGTAAATATACGTTAAGCCGCAAGACACGCCATTAGTTATTGCTAATTGCATATGGTCCTATTATACTTGTAAAATATATTATATCAATTTGATTGGTTTAAGTTAATATCGTACTAATTATCATTTTCTTACTATTGTGCAATAGTTTATTTCTAGTATGATGATTATTCACTTAATTTAACTTGTTAACCCCATGAGTTGGCACAGCCTCAAAACATACTTTTATAAAGTCAGAGTAATGGTTGTTGTACTCAATCATAGTTAACATTTTGCCCTTATTTGTTCGACAATGAAATCGCTGAATTGCGTTTGAATTTTGAAAGAAATTATGTTTCTCATGAAATTGGTATGGAAAATAAGTCAGATATATCTCCCTTATTCACTCTAAATGATCTAGCTCTAATTGCGTACGAGACAAAATAGGTGATTTGAAAATGCTTTTTTGGTTGCAAATCGCCAAATATTATTTCGTAATATTCAGTCAACTCTTAATTCCTATTTAGAAGAACAAAATGTAGTCGTTTGTAATGTGACTAAGTTTCAGTGAAAAAAATCCATATCAAGGCAAATCCTTTTCGTTCACATTATTCGGTTGAATGAAACAGCTATCGAAATCAGTATTACACACACACAACTCGCATGTTGTTAATAAATAAGAAAGATTATTGGTGTCCGAAGCAATCAAAATAAGTTGGTTATTGTGTTCTTCTCGCAAAGTCGTCATTATATACACATCAGTGTAGTTTTCAAATCAATATCGGTGTCCTACAAAGTTCAATACTTAAGAACACTGTTGGAAACTATAAAGGCTGTGCTGTTTCCCACCCAATGCCGTTTGAATATGTTTATGTGAGTTTAAAGTAATGAATGTATGAATTATGCTTCAATTTGTAGTTCTGTCTATTTTGATGTTCAAAGAGAAAGCCTGGATAAACAGAAGTATAACACCATCGTTCAGGTATAAACTTAGATGAACAACATGCTTGCTAACTCCATTCACTTTCTGCAAGTGGGGTGGCCTTAAACGTATGACATACATGTGACAGTTTGCTTTACTAACTTTTCATTTTTAAAGATGTGCTGCTTGTGGAAGGAATTGTTGTTTTTAGATAAGGTGTAAAGAACGGTCAATAATCACTCTACAAGCACCTTCTTATTATAATCATTTAGTTATTCTGAAAGTGTAAGTATGCGCATGAGTATCCGAATAAGTAAAATAAGTAAGTATTAAATGTCGCATAGTCCAACTCATGGTTCGTTTACCACGCAAGACTCAATTTCGTCAACTCCTGGAACGTCGATTGTCTTTGACCTGACTTATACTTTGCTACTCGTTGGCACGATGTTGCGCGAGAGTGTGGTTTTGTAGTGTGGGGGAAACCGGAGTGCCCGAACAAACCCACTTGTCCGGCTTGGTGACCACCAACCAAACTCACATGCGCCCAGACCGGGTGAATTCTGGTTAACGTGGTGAGAAGCGAGTGCGCTAACCACTACGCTAACCAGAAAACCTGATTGTGTTTGTGTTCATGGTTATACTTCTCTTTGTATTTCTGATATGTAGCATATAGATATGGAATTATTGTTTGTTTCCATGTTATTTTGATTTGATTCTATCAATTAATTATTTAATTAAACAAGCCCCAACGAAGAAAAACTTTCATAAAAGGAGCGATATTCAATACTCATATTATATGTATCCACTAATAAACATAAATAAATATAGTATCATTGAACATGAGACGTGTGTTTTCGGCTCCTGTATATTTTCCGAATTCGGTAAATATACCTGAGGTTGCTGTTTTCCCTTTTTTAAGTTAGGAGATATATTTTCCCAATAAAGGTCGTTTTGAAAACTTTGAACTAAATCTAGCATTAAGTTCACTTTAATTCGAACATGTGTATAGCGATGTGAGTTGGCAGTAATTAGACCTATTTTCTATGAACAATCTGATATTACAATGGTTATATAAATACACAAATACATAGAACAACTTGAGAATATCTTTCCTCACTGAATTTTATTTATTATATTCAATTAATTTGATCAATCTGATATTACAATGGTGTGTATGATGTGATCAAGCGATTTAATCCACACCATTGTTGCTATTTCCGTTTGTCGAAGTGTAGCAAATTGTCTCATAAGGATGTATTAGCAAAAGTTGTGACTAAATTAAGTGAAAGTTCTTCAGATATACTGTGTCATCATTATCCAGACTAATCATTGTCGTTCCCATTCTTCGGTTAAACGGAAACTCTCATATATAAACACAAACTGCAGTATCCTATACATTGTTACGCAAGGCCCATAAGCTAGGGAATTAAATACCAAAATATATATACTGTTTAGATAATAAACAAGCATGAATGTTATAAATGAAATAAGCTCTAACAAATAACAAAGAAAAAATGGATAAAAAGGAGATAAAAAAGTTTCGATCCAGAGCAAGATTTGACATCATTGCAGCTTAAGTTCTCAAAAAACATAAAGGATCTGTCACGTGTCGTCACATAATTTATTCAACACACAGAGTTCAGAAATGTATCAGAAGGCGAGCCTTTGCTTAAAGCTGCATATAATGTTGTCATCATACATAAATGATCTACCACGTGTCGTCAACTATTTTATTCAACACACATAATTCAGAAATATATCAGAAGGCGAGCCCATGTTTTACAGATGAAGAACACAATTTTTCCTCACACTTTATAGAAGTATAAGTATGTTTACTGTTCCTTCTGAGGTAGTGATGTTAGTCATGATATGGAATTTCTGTCTCTAGATGTCAGGGCGTTGACATACGATCAGCTTGCTGTAAATCTGATGCAATGTATGTAAGGGAACACCTTATGTTTACATAACAACGTTGTATGTTAATGCGGTGTTTCTGTACCTATCGATCAAACATATAGGTATAATATATACTCTTCTTCATTCTACTATCTTTAACATTGATGTAGATATACATTAAAACACTCAAAAAAAAAAAATCGATCGTTAAATATCCAATATCAAAAACGCAGAAATTCATATAAAGATATAGCTATTTGCGATTGAAACAAAGATCGATACGGAGTTAGACTGTTAATTATCTGTTTAAACGTAATTTAATCACAACTTAACATGCCTCTAGCTTTTTATACACTTTATTTTCTTGTTATCCTCGTGATCTTGCTCATTATATATGTATTGATATTTTAAGTGATAAATGTGATCATATGACAAATATGATGTTTTATGATGATATGGTGCACTTTTTATTAAAACACCCGCATGTGTTACCCACGTTTCTAAACAATTTGGAAATTCTGAATTTTGTCAAAATTAAGTAACCATTCTTAATATTTTATCTTTAGTTTTGTTATGGCTCTGACTTGTCATTCTAAATTCGGTTGGTTAAATTTAAGTTATCGAAAGAAAAAGTTACATTGAACCTTTCACATTAGGCTAAACCTAACCTAACTTATCGCGTAACAGTTGAAGTGTTGCGCAAGCAACAACACTATGAAATTCATTAACACTTATAATGGTATAATTATGATATACTGACACAATCGTAAGCTGTATAGGTTTAAACACAAATCACGGTCCAAAGGGATTGAGGTTAAAACGTTTAGGAAAGCCAATTATATCAAGTTACCCAGCATGACCCGCTTATGTCTACAACTCAACAAAAAACATCTCTGTTGTGTCTATAACAACAACAGTACCAAAACAGCTTATTGTTGCCTTATCTGTCGGTTGATAGAAAATTTAAGCTGATGTTTAATTCAAGTAGCTTTTTTTTCTTTAGATAAGAACTTATAACAGGTTAAAGACGAGCATACCTGGCCCAACATTTGGTACGCAGCCGACATCCTTTCTTCGAGTATAAAACATGTCAAAAAGGCAAGTTGTTTATTGTATATTGACGGGCACAGTAGGCGAGCCTTGTATTACGGTGTTTAAGCGTAATGATTAGATATTGGTAGTTATGATAAGGTATCAAACATGTTCGAATCGGTACGAAAAAAATATTGTCATAAAAACTTATCATAACTATACTCATTTATAGACCGGAACAAGATTTGGATACCTGCCACACCAGTATGAACAATTGAACTCTGACAAAGTGATCTTCATTGAAAAGTATTTAAATACAACGGGAAAACAACGGCAAATCAGGGGGGTGTGGTGTTTACTATTAGCTAATGTCTCGATTAAAGATCAAGCCTATCGTGCATGTAAAACAACATATATTTAATTGATTGCAAGTACATCTCACTATCTTCCATTATATTTAATTAAATGAAACGTAATGTACAATATACTTTACAAAGTAGCAAAAGGACGTAAAATAAAGTGGGGTTTAACGTAAAGTGTAGGTCTCATCTCCTAACCCAACTGTTAATAGTACTCAGTCTTCCCTCTAGTGAGACGTTGAATAAGCCGGAGATCGATTGCAACGTGTTTATTGAGTAGTGATCTCTTTTTGTGGTAGTGATCCTTCACAACATAACCCAGGTGGAACTCTACCTTTATATCTAAATAAGAACCAGATGTTACCGGGAAACGGTTGTGCGGCGATTCATTGCCAGCTTAACAATTGGTTCAACAAGTTAGCAAATTGTTCACTATTGGTGAACAAATATGCGTGTCCCCTGGTTCATATTCCAGACTGTAATTTGCCTGTTTCATTCAATTTAGTAGCAGACCCAGACGTTTTTTTGCAAATGTTTGCCACTTAAGCAAGTGCTTCCCAAACTGTAAACCTATATGCGATGCGGTAGGCAGACGTATCTCGTAAACACCAAGTAGGTGGTTATCGCTAACTTTATCCGATTGAGTACCAAACCGAACTTACCATGAAATATAATCATTTTTGCAAGTCCTTTTAACTATTTACGAGTTTTCTCAAATTGGTGGTTTATATGGTTTGGTAGGAGTGCCTCACACCATAAAAACAGCTAATTGTAGACGTTAATCTGCCTCCTCCACGATAATGTACCGGGGAATGGATCGTGTTGCAATTTTTTTACCGTCTCTGCGTGTTATTTAAACGAGTTGACGAGTTTAGCTGAAGGGGGATATAGTGTGGTAAGTTGATGTGTCGTTCTGGGTGGTAATCTGAACCAGTTTAATTCGTTAAGTGAGAAATTATTCCCGTGGTTTGACTATACCAAATAAGAAAACTATATTTTTAAAACAAATCATTCTTTTTTAATAACAGATCGATCCCTCAATTTTCTAAAATAAGTAATCATATTTTTACCATTTTGCATTTATTGTCTTTCGTGGTAGTATAAAATACAGGCTTCAGTTACTTTAGTTGAGAAGCTCCTTCAAACGCTTCAACTTCAAAATGGATATATGGATATCTAAAGTAGATGCTTACTTGACAATGACCTTAAATTATGAAATTTATTAAAACGGAAATACAAACAATTGTATATTAATTTGAAACGCTTATTCATGATGTTAGTCATAGCGGATCCTGCAAAAAGCCGGTATGAGAATCTAACAGATTCTTAGAACATCGTAAAACAATCACTTCGAAATTTAACAATGTAAGGAAGTTTATGCTTAAGTTGTTCCATGTATTTGCGAATTTATAGAAAATCTATTTATGAGATATTCGTTCGTATGTTGTCAAATCAATACATGTATATTTATAGCAAAGGGGTGTAGATAAAGGCATTACAAAATAGACACACATATAAATGTTAGATTGAACGCTAAGGATGAATTCAAAGCATTTGGTTTGATAAGGGTCTATCACGACCTGCAGAATATTTTACAAATTGGGGTTTATTTTGGCATTATAGTTTTAAACCCATGAATCACTAAGCATTAAAGTTAAGATGAATTCATCAGGTTATGTACTCCGCCTGCTTAATTCTAGTATGTATCAGACCCAGTCGTATCGATTGTTTTCCAGATTGGTAACCTTTAGCATTTCACCTACTTTCCACTTGTGATATATTACTTCAAAACATTTAAAAAATTGTATTTTTTGATAATAAAGAACATCTTCCTAGCTTGATTTACAGTTTATATTTAAACTGAATATATATTTTTGAATTTCTTTATTTTGCAATTTCCGGGTTTAATTTTTTAGTGATCAGTGATTAAAAATGGAATTGTTCATACAGGAGAAAAAAATAATAAATAAGAATAATGCAATACAATAATCATTTGTATACTGTTTTATTTCAAAAACTTAATGCGTTTTTTATTGCAATAAAACATCAGTTAACAATTCTGTATAGTGACGTTAAGAAACAGAGGTCGTTAACATATTCATTAGCGTCATAAGCATACGCAACTGCTGCGTCTGAGTCCAATGAAGTCGGTTTTATGTTGAGTTTTGGTCGATCAAAATGTAGCTTGCATTTTTATTATTCATGTTTACAGATGAAGAAGTCCAACAACTCCGACAGCGGATAAGCCAGCCTCTTTGATTTCCTTATACTCCTTTACTTCTTCCCAAATCCTGCGTTTCAAATTATTATGATAAAAAGAGTATGCGCGGTACTCGGAAACAGTTAAAAATATTTGGTTTGCAGTTTCGAAATTCAGTTTGATATCATTTTTGCACAGGATTCGAGAAGAATAAAATCAAGTACTCGGTACGCAATAGGGGGTGGGGAGGAACACTTTACACACACAATCCAATTTAAATTGTCAATATTAATGATGGATGGTAGCTTTTTATGCCATAAACGAAACGTTATTATTTTGTGATACAATTGTATTTACATGTAAAGGATCTTTAATTACATCAACGTTTAATCATGACAGAAGGTTATAGCATTCGAATATCATGTTTACTATCTTATCCTTGGCAGATATACAATTGTCCCTTTTGTCAATAGTTGTGACAATTGAAATAAACATCGAAAACATATTCTACAAAAGGAATGTGCAAATTAACAAAATTCTTACGTGAAATCTTAACAAGTTAAGACAAAGGAAAATCTTCACCTGATACGAACTCGTCACAGGTTAGATATTTTCATGTGTTTTTATATAAATATATACACACATATTATATTGTTAGAACACTAACTATAAAAACATATTCATATAATGGCAAAAGAAAATGCAAGTTAATTTTACAACATTTATCGCATATTAATAGAAAAATGGTAAAATTATTTACAGATAACCAAAATAGTCAATCGAAAGAATACGTTCACCCTGTAGAGCAACGGAATATCCAAATCCGAAACCGACTAAATTTTGTCGTGATGTTTTGTTCAAAATGTCAACAAGACATCACGACAATATTTTACCGTTTCGAAGTTAAGAATATGTTATACAAAATATAACACTGCAAAACACGTACTTTTGAACGATGTTCATGTAATAGCACAAGAAAATGAAAATGAATTTCAGAGCACGTATTGTGTTTAAATATACATACAAAAAACTATTTATCGATACACATCAAAGGATTTCAACGAGTGCTTTTACCTTTGAGAGCAACGAAATATTTTGCGTTTCAAAAAACGCCTAAAGTCCGCATTAAAATATCCAATTATGTAAGGGTTGATACTTGTACTTGTACAACATTTGTTGTAATCAATAGAGTTAAGCAGGGAACGTACGATACAACATTTGTTGTAATCAATAGAGTTAAGCAGGGAACGTACGATACAACATTTGTTGTAATCAATGAAGTTAAGCAGGGAACGTACGATACAACATTTGTTGTAATCAATAGAGTAAAGCAAGGAACGTACGATACAACATTTGTTGTAATCAATGGAGTAAAGCAAGGAACGTACGATACAACTGAGGCGACAGTTATCCAACACATCATTTTTGTAAACATCAGTTGAATGTTCCTGTTCTTGTTCATTATTTCTTCCACTTTGTTGTCGCTTTTTTGAGATGGTAGCTCATCTGTGGTCTGTTTGTTCATGTCCAGAGTGGTTGTGTTGGTTGGCAAGAGTTTGATAAAACAATAAGTGACATTTGCATAGCATATATATTTAGCATATACACAAATATACAACCTCGAAATGTTCAGCGTTGATGAATGCTGAAAATACAATTATTAACTCAATGATTAGAGTAAGAAAACTTAGTGATATGCGATTGTTTTCTGCTAACGTGAATCAGTCATTTTTTACTTTTTACTACGATGCTTCTTCAAATCTGCTATAGAATAACCAAGGACTTTTCGCAACTGTATTCTAAAAGAGATAATTTATTTATATTTGTTGTCATTGTTCTTTCCGTTAAAATATATATCTGCTTTTCATTTTTAATAAAATAACCAGTATGGAAGCATGGAAGCAAACGTTGTTATAAATATGTATCCGAACTTTTATAAGTAATTGCAATTTTAGTTGTAAGTAATTTAATCTCGTTGATAGATAATATGTGTTGTCATACTCTCTCAATGTATGTTAAGGTTCCATGAAACTCGCCTAAAATTTAGGTTTTTCACTATGCTGAAATTCTGTTTTACTTCAAGTGTTGCATAGTTCTTCGATTTTAATTCAGGCACATTTTTTTTTAAATTGATGTAATGGAAAAATAAAGCTGTTTTATTATTGTGTTAATCTTTGCAGAGCTCGATTTATTTCCGAGAAGTACCATCTTCATCTTCCTACTTGTGTTCATCCATACGTTCACACATACGTTCCAATATTATCAAAATAAGGTATGATGAATAAAAGGGGGGATATGTGGCAAATGAATAGTAGAATGAATAAGGTGGATATAATATGAATAATAGGAGGGGTAAACGGTGAGAGTGAACGATGTGAACAGGTCAGTCAATGTTGAATTAAAGCTATCACTTTGTCCTGCAAATGCCTCACATGAATGTCCAACTAGAAACTTTGATACTCAAGTACTTCAGCATTTTGATTGTGGACGTGTTTGGAAGCGACAAAGCCTTTCGCGGGGGCTGAATCTTTTGTACTGCCAAGTCGCCAATCTGTATTGGTTCTTTACGTTTATCCTTTATCGTGACAATGCCATCACTTTTAAACGCCAAATTTACGTTTATATAATTCCGTAAAGTTGGTCCTTTATTTGTACAATAATTCCAAGCTTAGCATATTATTCGCTTAATACCACTTTATAACCTAACCTATAGAAAACAACAAATTCAATACTTTTCAATGGTATTATTTTGGAAGTCTCAGTGAAGCGATTTGGGAAACCGATACAGCATAAACTTGCAACATGAGCAAAAAATGTCTTATTAACAACATGCCTGACAAAAATGGAGCTTACAGACGTGGTCGACTGGCAGGGTTTACATTCAGATTAACAGAATATGTATCGTACCACTAGATGTCGGGCTTCATCATCCGTAAGCTCCTTAACAATTAGGTAAAAATTACATATCATTTATATGCTTCATGTACACGTACTATATCAAATTATGAAAGTGCCAATTACAACGCTATGTATACAAGTGAGAACAAAAAGATCATTCATATGATGAAATTGCATATTAACAGAAAACCTTCACCTTAAACATTTGTTTGTAATTTTACAATCAATTGTATCGAAGTGAGCGTATCGGCATACAAGCGCTGAATGACTTTACATTCATATGCGTACGGAATACTTTTGCATATGAACCACTTGTGCATATAAAACGCCATTTAGCGGTTATTCCATTACAAGGGAAAATAATTTTCTTCTAATTCGTTTCACTCAAACGCAGAAAATTATATGACCCCCTGACTTTTTATCATCCATCCTGCAGCTCAAGAATAAATCTATCCGTTAATACTATATCCATTGTCTTAAAGAAGAATATCTCCCTTTATTAAGTATACATGCACGTACATTTTACCAATATTTTGGCCACCAGCATCATCATATATTTATTTCAAAGCTTAGTCATATCGTATTTATACCATTTCCGACGACCTTGAGCCGATGTAACATTCAAGTTTCCTGATAATTGTGCTTCGTTTATAGTTACATTATCAATAGTCTGATCTGGAATTTCTTATTGATCATGTATGACACTCATCCAAAATGTAATGCTTTCAATCATATACATTATCTGGTTTCGCTGTTATATTATTTTCGTCTTAAAATATATGGCTTTAGATGTATCTGTTTAGATATAAATTAATATGCAAAGTCCATTGTTTACATTGCTTTTGAGGTATTCATTTCATCATATAATACCTGTGCCGCTATATTGGTTATTTTGTGGGGCAGTATGAAGGCACAATCTTAAAATAAAAAATAACAAAAATATGTATTTTATGACACTATGTCTTAATATCAATACTACTTTACGATTACAAAAAGCGTGACGGCATGTCTCTGACGCAATCAGTTTGAAACACATATTTGTTAAGGTTATGTGCGTCTATCGGTTTTGCAAAAATGCTTTCATCACGGTTAATGAACCATACGCCCGTGTCATTTTGATTGGAATGCTTTGTCATGCTTTTCTCGTCATTGGTATTGACCAGAACAATCGACCTGCACTGCATCCTAATATAGTCAGTTATACGAAACGTGTTTGAAGTCATTTAAATTTATTTCAACGTGGAAGTGCATACACAATCCAGTTGAGAGTGAAATCGTAATTCCATCGGTCTTCATTTGATGAACACATATTTCCTATCGTGATTGTATCTTCAAAAACAAATTGAATTTGATGAGGACGAGAAGATGTCCATGCAGTAAAAGTTAATGAACCTATATGGGTATATTCCTTTTCATGAGTTAAACAGGACACGACATGAACATTGAGAAATAAATCAAAATTAGATCAATTAAATATTAACTGTACCTTTTTACTCCTAGTCCGGTGTTTTATTTCGGTTTATTATTCAACCCTCATAATGTTATTAAGGTTACAAGAAACTTCAAAATGTTAAATAATAAACACGTACATTTCGTCAAAGAAAGATCATTCAGCCGTGCCTGATCATATAAATGTCGCCAAGTTTAGTTCTAATACTTGTAATCACTGCCAACATCTATGAAAAACGTGGGGCTACAACTATACCGTGTAAAACACTTGTAAATATCAGCACAAACAATACAGGTGCTTTTCAACGTATTTATGATGAACGTTCATAGTACATGGGCATTTATGACATCCGATTAGCTATTGAGGAGATGTATATAGTAATGTCGTCATCGGCATGTTAATACAGAACCAGATGGTAGCGCTCGTATATAACTGTCTCGAAAATTCTTAAGGAAGCAGGAATAAGCTAAGCTAACTGGTTTTGGTTTTGTTACATACGTGCACGATTAACATACTATCTTGACTTTAAAAGGACATTATTTTCGGTAACATTAAATTAGGATAAAATAAAAAGGGGTTAAATCTAAGCTACTTTAGTTGCTAAGCTTAAGTTAAAGAAATTGAGGAAAAAATAAAAAATAACTTTTCCTTGTCAAATTATCATAAATGCTGAAAATAAATGAATATAAGAAAAAAGATGAACGGCCCATTTCAAAATGCGATGACTGCTAATCATATAAATGAAAGAAATCTGATTAGAAGTAAATGTGGCAGATTTGCCTTTTAATTGAAATCCATAAGACACTAAAAAATAAAAATAAGTTTTAAAAACAATTATTACGTGCTGTGTTTCTGGATTGTTATCGTTTGTATGAAGTGCTTTTATATATGTACACGTTGAAATATTTCGTTGTAAATCTTATGTTTTTTCGCGAAATAAAATATTCATGTCAGAAATAAACTGTCAGTCAGGATATCTATGTTTTGTTAGGATTAGACGGACGCATTGAAAAAATGATACACTTACAATCCCATAAAAACGGGTTTTCTGATCCATATCCTACCGTGAAAACGGTAATTGAAAATATTAAAATGATATCAGGGCAGATTACTGAAGATATCCATTTAATAACATTCACCCTAGTTTTCTCCCATGAGTTTATTACTGACCTAGTTACGTGCACTCTATCGAGGTGATATGATATGTTTACCCTTGGATCATAACTTAACCCGCTTATCTTGTGCAAATATTGAGGATGAAAGGAACAGGTAAATATCTACCTTACTTGTACATTTTACATTCCCAATTACGTTCTAGAGTGTTACCGTACACGTTTATGTGATTAAGCAAACACTGCGGTATGATTTTTTAAATATTTGTAGTTATAATATATATACGAGCTATGTTACAAACAAAATTGATATTACCGCTTTATTTAAAATATTCAATGCTAGATCATGTACCTGTTTTTTAAAATTTCTTAACTTAGTTTCATTTTGTCGGTGATTGAATTATTGAAATGTATTAGGCCATACCGACTTACCTTTGTTTTGTTTTGTCGGTTACAGATCTGTATAAGGCCACACTGACTTACCTTAGTTTTTTATGCCGGTTATTGAACTATATAAGGCCAAACCGACTATCCTGTATTGTATATATTGTTTTGTTATGTTACTGAGCTGTACTGGGCCATACCAACTTATCTTGGTTGTGTTACCTCGGTTATTGAACTGTATTAGGCCATACCGACCATCTTTAGATTTTTCATGCCGGTTATTGAACTGTACTAGGCAATACCGACTAACCTTAGTTTTGTTATGTCGGTTATTGAACTATATTAGGCCATACTTACTTACCTTAGTTTTGCTATGTCGGTTATTGAACTATATTAGGCCATACTGATTTCATTGTATGTTTAGCGTTAGGCTCATATTAAAACTGACCTACCGGGCAATAAGAATATAAATATCCAGATAATAATAAACATTATATTGATTTTAAACTCTTTAATGTAAATAATGATAATCGAAAACGTAACATGTAAAAGAAAACTGAACACAAACTCACTTAAGTCTAAGTTAGCATTAGTTTAATGAATGGCTGCGCTGTGCAGTTTAATGATAATAGCGCCGGCGTGCTGATTAGAGCTTGAAATTGGAAATAACATTCAAAGAAGAAGAGAAGGGAGCTTCGTAGAGTTTGGAACTAGGTAGCCAATTACTTTTCGTAAAATGTTCACTTTGTTTTTTAGGTAGTGTTGGTGAAAACATGATGTAAAAAATTAAAGTTTGATTACATTGGACATTTGAAAACAGAACTGGTCGTGTTTTCTTTTTGTTTTCTTTGTGTGTTTTTCGGGGGGGGGGGGGGGGGTTGACAGGAAACCTAACATTTATATGGCCATGATTAGTATTAAGCCTGAAATGTATATTTCCATAAGCAACAACACAGTTAATTATTTAGCAACAAGTCAAATCTCTTGAGCACAAATGACGTAAATTCTGCATTTTTTAAACATGTAATTGATAAATTTAGTTAACTTGTTTGGAACGCACGCGTCATGTTTATTTCGTCATCATGATGCCAAAATGTAAGTAATGCACGTGTACAGGACCGGCGGGACAGATTATGATAATGGTTAATCTAAGCACATCAATTGCATACATAACCGGGATTATCGATTTACCATTAATCTGAATTACTCTGTAAAGACTGGTGCATCACTTTTGCGAAATACGTTAAAATGTACAGTTGAATCCCGTTGGCTCAAAATCGACGCGACCAATCAGACTGTATACTTTTGTATGAAGCATGTGTTGTGAGGTTGCTACCGTTCAAACAAGTCCATGCACTGATATGTTTAAAATTATTTTAAGTATAAGAATATGACTATAAAGACAGTTCATAAAATAATAATTAAAACGCGTTTCATTCAACTTTTCTAGTAAACTACCTAGCATAGATATTTTTTACAAATATTTGTATTTCTAAAGAGGTATCAAATTGTTAGCAGAAATACATCAATATAGTATTAGAGAAAATGTTATTTACTTGTGTTTACATGTATGATAAATATAAAACATTTTTTTTTAATATTCTTTGTTATAAATTATGATTATTAGTGTTACGTGTAAAACATTTAATTATACATCCGTCCATATCTCATTATTTGCAATATAATTGAGTGTTTTCATGCTTGAGTTTGTATATTTTTGCATTGAATAATTTGTGATCATTGAATAGTTCGATTACCGGTCTCATTGTCATCAATCAAACAAATGAGCCAGGTCCTTATATACATTATAATAATTATATTATTTAATTAGTCGTTTTAATTCAATCAAATGTATCAAGAGAATAAATTATATATTGCATAAAAGGACATGAACTTGAGATATAATTTGAGTTACATACACTCAAAGAGAACGGTATAATATTACATTACTGCTCTCATTTACCTGAGATGTTGACATAGAGTATCACACGAGTATTTCAAACAGAACTTAGAGTATCACACGAGTGTTTCCAACAGAACATAGAGTCTCGCACGAGTGTTTCCAACAGAACATAGAGTATCACACGAGTGTTTCCAACATAACATAGAGTATCACACGAGTGTTACCAACAGACCATAGAGTATCACGTGAGTGTTTCCAACAGAGCATAGAGTATCACACGAGTGTTTCTAACAAAACATACGGTATCACACGAGTGTTTCCAACAGAGTATAGAGTATCACACGAGTGTTTCCAACAGAACATAGAGTATCACACGAGTGTTTCCAACAGAACATAGAGTATCACACGAGTGTTTCCAACAGAACATAGAGTATCACACGAGTGTTGCCAACAGAACATAGAGTATCACACGAGTGTTTCCAACAGAACATAGAGTATCACACAAGTGTTTCCAACATAACATAGAGTATCACACGAGTGTTTCCAACCGAAATTCATTTAGTAAATCGGAAAATGTCAATGTCAATACAAAATTTGCTGTTAATATTTATAAAGTTATATAATTTAAGGGAAATAGCTTAATAGAGATTTTACCTTAGAATGAAAGCCGTCTAGCAGTTAGGTGGATCGGGTAAATTAGGATTTCTTTATTAATGCGGCGATAATTATTTACACTGTAGACATTGATTATATGTGCTTGTTTTAATAGCTTAAAATAATATTTTATGAAAGGAAAAGTGATGTACCTTTTCACAATATATTTAAGATATTCAAATCGTACAGAAATAACTTAAACTCCATAGTTTGATGTTCTTTGTTACGTTCGTAAGCCTCACTTTAATAAATTGTCTTGAGTGGTGTTCTTAAACCTCAGTCATATGAAACTTTCTTGTTTAACTGTGTTTAGTCTCCATTTTATAAAACATTTGGCAAAGTTTCTGCAAACATCTCTTTCGTAACATTCCAAAGCATCAGACATATTCAACAGTCACGTTTGACGTTTAAAGCTACTCTTTGATGACAATGGCATGTGTACGGTTCTAAAGTCCCACCTCTAGGAGTCTTTATCCATGAATTACTTTCCTGCTTTGTATTTTAAAGCCTCATTTCATTGATGCCTAATCACGCGAAATAAAGCTACATTGCTGCATTAGGTAATAAAGCACCTGTTCTATAAACTGTTCATACATCACGTTTCAAAATATCAGTATAATATTTAAAATGACATTACTTACTAAACCGCAAACACATTAAACTTATCGTCGTCTCTTTCTAAAGCATAAGTAATATGACACATCTCTGCTGAACATTTTAAAGCTTCCATTCTTATAAACTCTCTTGCTTGCTGATCTTAACCCTCAATCTTATAAACTTTTCCAGCGTGGGGTTCTCAAACCATCAGTTATATGTGCATGACCTTCGTTACATTCTAAAGCGCGTTATATGATTTATTCAAGATCTTCTATGTACAGTATACTGTTTTTATTTAACGTTCTGCAGAGAAATGAAGAGCCCAAACTGAGGGAAAATAATGTTTAAAAAGTATAAAGAAGTAACAATTATTCATGCAGGTTTCATTGTTCTAATAATAAAGGAAGCTCAATAAACTACACCCATGAGCCAATATGTAAAAGATGCACTCTTACTCACAAATAAGATTAACCACAATGAATACAATTGTTTTATATATAAAAATGATGAAGAAATGTCGAAATGCATGATTCTTATGAAGAATAGCGAGTTTAAATTGAAAGAAAGGTGACGAACACACGGTATTTCTACCTTATTAACCGATAAAAGAACACAGTAAATGTTTTAGCATCACCAATCATTTAATATATTTGTGTTTTCAGCTTTTAGATACACTTGTTTTCAGTAATTAAAATTTCTGTTAAATACATTTTTTTAAAAGTAGTTAAGGCTTTATCACTCAAAATTTATGTTTGTAAAAAATGTGTATGTATTGATTTTGAATGAGAGTGTCACTTTAAATTAATTAGTCTAAACAATGTTTATTGTCGAAGTTCAGAAAATACGTCTTATTTCGGTTCATATTCTTGGCTTTTTACACATTCGTTATACCGGTAACAAATTCGTAAACAATTCATCAAATCTGAGTTACTCAAACACACTTGCTATGTAACTCACACTTGTATAATGCAAACTAAAGCAAACAATACCGTACTATCAAACACTAAAAATAGTACCAAAAACATGTCAATATTAACAATAGGATAGACTAGAAGCAGACAACACTTTTGTTTACATATGAGCATTTATTTCTTCCCTTTGCGGGGAGTTGTTCGATCAATTTTGTAGTAGCGTATAAACTGCGTGTCTGCCGTGTGACAACTCATGTTTATTTAAACTTGTCGTACTAACAAAATGTAAACTTGTAAGACTTTTACTTGTGCGAGTTTCATGACTGTCTATATTTCATGACGTTTGAACATCGTTTATGTATATGGCTGTTTGATCATAAATTGTGATAATGTTATAGGTACTGTTCTCAGAGGAAATCTTCTACATTTATAATGGCCGACCTAGAAGAAAACACACAGGAATTGACCCTTCGTTTTGGATAACCTGCTTCTCTCTGCATGCAAGGAACAGGCGAATTGCATTATGAGTGTGTATCCTTGCCAGAAACAGGATACTATCCAATGTTGTTGCATTGTCCTTCATAGGACACTTTTGATTAGTTACTTCAGATTCATATATGCTTGTATTTCGATCACCCAAAATACCAAACGTGAAATCGACAATTTTTTTTAAAAACATTACATGTGTTTTCTACAATGTTTTTATTTCCTTTTATTTTCAGAAAACAAATGCTAAGTATAGTCAAACGTTGCAAACTGGATCAAATGCAGGGACCATTGACATCAAAGTTAGAATGTAGCATCAACATTGGCCGTCCATAGCATTGTGTCCCAACAGTTAATTGAGTAATGTTACCAAAAATGAAATCGTGATTCAGTTATTTTAACTCAATCTTTAAATTTTAACATAGCACTGTGTCACGACATTTCAATGAGTAATGTTACCAAGAATGAAATCGTGATTCGGTCATTCTGGCAATTGTGAAGCTCGAATGCTTGAAATTCAACCTTCAATGTTACGATTTATTGTCCCCAAGAACAACATTGTAGTTATATCCTCTAGACATAAATTAATTAATATTCGATTCTACCCTCTTTCATTGGAGGCATATGCAATTTCTTGTTTCATTCTGTTTCTCTTCAGACGTGTACTCACAAAACGAAATTATCAACACAGAAATCCTTCAATTTAAACAAATAATACATCCTTAGTTCATGCTTTCTATGATCTATAACTATTAAGATATATTGAACTCACAAACAATACATATACAGTCTACTATCCAAAGCCTTTGTATCTAAAAGCATTCCTTTAATATCATGTAGACACGGAATATTCTCTCTTACCAAAACTGTTGACTGCTCTCTCAGCAACTGACCTTCCTTGTTTATAGTGATTTGTTTAACCGTAAGAATGATTGTAAATAGGTTTTAAAAAGATGGTATTTTAGAGTTTGTGCAATGTTTGGATACAAGTGTGTTTAAACGATATCAAGTAAGTGATTCAAGTGTATCATTTTATCAAAAAGATTTGACTTAACCAAGGTAGTCATTTACTTCTGAATATAATATAGGTTCATTTTCCCCGGTCTTCAGAGATTAAAGGGTTATTACAATTTTGAAATCCACTCTTTTCTATTGATAAATAAGATTTTGTTAACATTTCAAATTCAAACCTAAATACATTTCGCTAGCTGCGACAACTAAATGACTTGTACAAACGTTGGGATTTTAGTAAAAGCATTTTATAGAATAAGATCGATGCAGAAGCATTGGTTTCAGTGAAGTATTTTTAAATTGACTTTGTTTGTGTTTTTAACGTAATTATTTTTTTCGATATGTTCAAAAAGGAGAATATGTTTGGGTGTGTTCAGTGTTTAGATAGATGTGCTTTAAAGGATGAAATATAAGTGTTTAAACCTCCAAAAGAGAAAGTAGATTTTTCAACAAGAAAGGTATTTGCTTATGAATATAATTCAGGTTGGTTCGTTTAAACCATTAAAAGCTCTGTTGTTCAGAAAGCTATCAATTTATTTAAAACACTCTCGAGTCCGCTTAATGAGTCAAATTCACTAGTACTAAGTGTCTAGTGAGTGTAAACTGAGGGTGCAAAATGGTATAAGAAGTTAGAGAAGTAACAATTCGCCCTGTACTTTTCATTGTATTATTAGAAAAGGAATCAACGCCCATAAGCACGTTTATTGTGTTAAATAAAGAATAACTTTAAAAAGAGACCTTTTTGATGTTGACTTTCAGAAAATACGTCTACTTTCGATTTCCGATTTTTATTCTTGACTATTTGCTGTAAATGAATTCTACTTTCGATATCGCGATAACAGTGTTTTCGCAACAATGAATTCGTCAATAACTAATCAACATTGTGTTACTAAAACAAACATATAGAATTGAAGCTATTACTAGCAAACCTAACTTTAAAACAATAGAAATATTACGAAAAACGCTTTTAAATCAATATTTACATCAAGATAATCTCGAAGCAGACAACACTTCTGCTTACGTATGAGCACTGGTCACCTCCCTTTGCGGGGAGCTGTTCAATTAATGTTGTACTTAATGCATAACTGTCGTTCATGCTGTCTGAAATGTATAAAACTATTGATTATTTTAACTGGTCTTGCTTGCAAGTGTACACGTTTGTAAAAAGTATAATATATCTGTAGTTCATGAAATTCTGCTATAGTTTCGGCAGTACTTAAGCACATCGTTGTATGTATATGACTGTTTACTATACTTGTAAAAATGTAATGACCATTGTACGGAGAGTAAATCTTCCAGATACAGGATTGTATCCTGTGCTGTTGAGTTGTCCTCTGCTGTTGAGTCGTCCTTCATCGGACACTTGTGATCAGATACTTCATATCCATTGGTGTTATAGCGCGAAGGTTCGACTAAGCAAAAAACAAACGTGAAAGCGAAAATCAACAGATAATTAATAAAAAACATATGGTATTGAGAATGTTGTTTTTAATTTTCATTTGATTTTCATAACAATTGCAAATAATTGTTAATCGTTGCAAACAAAATGTACGGTCCATTGACTTCAAAGTTAGCATGCAGCATCCACGTTTGCCGTCAAAAGCACTTTGTCCCGACAGTTATATGAGTTATGCTACCAAGAATAACCCGTGATTTAATTATTCGGGTTATATTAAATGGCGCTCGATATCCTGGGTTTCATCTTCCAAATTTCGATTTAATGGCCTCAGAAACTTCATTATTATAACCGACATACACATATTCATCAATGTTCAATTCTACTTCGTTACATCTGAGGCATTTGCTGTTTCTTGTATCATTCTATTTATATCACCTGTGTTCTCACAAAGCGAGAATGTGCTTAGAATTATCTATACATGATTCCTTTAATTAAACAAATAAACAAGTTTAGGTTAATGCTTTTCACGATCAATATCAAAAATCTACAAACTATATTATACTTCTGGGTGTGTCCCTTAATGAAATAAATAAAGAATCCATACTACCACAACATATTTATTCCCTTAATTAAAGCTGTTTTCGATTGCAAGTGATTGATATCATTTCTTAAAAATTCCTTAAGTGACATGAAAACATTGAATATCGTCGTTTAACTAAACTGTTGACTGCCCCCATAATAACTAACGTCAGTTGTTTACATTGATAAACCTGCTTGTGTTTATCATTTATAATTACTTTAAATATGGTTTAAAAAAGAGGTAATTTGTGAGTGTGTTCAATATTTGGATAAAAGTGTTTATTAAATGATTACAAATAAGTGTTTTAAGCGAAACAGAACAATAAAGGCGATTTAACTTAAACAAGGAAGTAATTTGCTTCTAAATACAATGCAGGTTGGTTGACCTTGGTTTTCAGTAATCATATTTACGATTTTGAAATTCACACTATTCATTTCATGAATTCAATGTTTGAACGTATTCGATTTATACCTTAGGTTATATTCACTAAATTTGATGGCTTGTGTTACCTTCAGTGCTAACGTTGGGAAAATAGTAAAAGGTATGTTACATTAAATAAGATCGAGGCGTACGTGTAAGATTTGACTTACTATTACTGTTATTTTGATATACTTTCTCTTGTCTAAAAGCTTTAATTATTTTCGATATGTGTAAATTAGTTTATTTGGAAGTGTGTTCAAAAAAGCGGAATAATGAGTTTTTAAATGATGACAAACAAGTGTTTTAAGTGTAACAAAGCTGAAAGGGTGATGCTTTTTAAATAAGAAAGTTATTAGCTTGATAAATGCACTGCAGCTTGGTTTCTCCGGTCTTCATAGACCATAGGGAAAGAAAAAGGGAATTATGATTTGAAATCAACGCTACTCATTCGATTGATTTTGATTTATTTAACATGTTTGACCCAGCCATTAAAATACGATTCAATAATCCGTGACGACTGAAATGACTTGTGCTAACGTTTTGATCGAAGTCATAGTATTTCTATATCACGAAAGACCGACGCAGAGTGCTTGTTATGTCGATAATTAATACTTAATGACTAAACCGAATAATTTTGATAAAAAAGGGTGTTACATGTATATTATCGACTAATTGATTTTAATAGCATGGGCAGTTGCCAGCCAGGGGTATATTTCATTCACTCAATACATGATTATATAGAATTAACATGTTTGCCAGTGCATTCAACAATACCGATAATGTGAAAGGACCGTTCAATAAGAGAAATGATGAGTCAGTTTATAATGCTCTGATCTGAGTGGTTTCCTCAAATTCATGTTCGTATTGTGGATCTAGTTATAAGCTATTTTACTTAACGGTCATAGTATTGTCTAGTTTAAAAGAAGTCCGTCATATTCATTTTATAGTATTTATTTATTCTGTATGAACTAAATATATATATATATATATATATATATATATATATATATATATATATATATATATATATATATATATATATATATATATACATGTGAAAATAGATACGAGAAAAATTGTGATTTACCCTATACTCAGGACGGTCTTAACCAACAGCACACATTCAGATAAATAATGCAGATATTGTTATAATATTAACATTTTTGTTATAGAAATCGCACCTGAGCATACTTGTAACCGCACAATTTGAAAACATCGAATTGAACACCCTTAAAACCTATACAATTCTAACTGACATGCCAATTTTGCTCATGTATTCATATATTCAAATTGACGCCTTATTTACTGAACGCACTAATTAAGAAGCGCATAAAAATCAAAACCGAACGGGTTTATTTCCCCGTCAAAACATATTTGACAGCCATTTGGCATGTAAACACAAGATGCGTTTTCAATCGGTCATAAACGATTGGTTAAGACGTTATCGAGCTTCCATATATAATTATAGGTATGTTTACTGTTGCTGCATTGTGCATTAGTATCATGTTATGGATTGTCCTACTCTTGATCTCATGGCGTTGACATACAATCAGCTTCATGTAAACAGGATGCGTGTTGGGTTTGTGCGATACATGATAGGGACAAAATAAAGTTTAGATTATAGCTGTACTAATCGATCAAAAATTAATTCAAGGTATAACTGATACTCTTCCATCATGACATTTTCAAACGTATCATTCAAATATCTAAAACATGGGTGTAGTTTTACATGAAAATATAATATTTGATGGAATCGATCGTTCCACAGTCCAAAATTTGAAACGCAGAAACGCATATTAAACCTTTATGATTTACGATTGATAAAGTGATTGGCATGGCGTTAAGGTCCTAATAATAATTGTTTTCATTGACAGCGTTACTAGCAGTTAGCTTTTTAATAAATTCGTTGTTATTGTTTTGTATTCTCATGATCCTGATTATCATTTCAATATTCTTAATTTCAGGGATACATGTACTTGAATGACGATGTAGTGATGACTATGAACCAATAGATCGACCCAAAACAATAACTCAAATTAACTCTCGCATAAAAGAACGTTTTGGTTTAACTCAATATATGTTGAACCTTCATAATCATATGACATGGCATCAAAGCAGATTCAGTGTGAAATGTGCGGTAATGAAAATGCAGTTGGATATTGCAAAAGTTGCGGATACGTTGGTGAAACTTGTGCAGATATTCACAAGACAGTAAATGTTTTTCAAACGCATACTGTCATTATGCACGAGGCTGTTAAAATGCATGAGGATGGTACAGAAAATCCAAATGATATATTGCGGGACATCACAGAAGAAAGATGTAAGCAGCATCTGACAGAAAAGGCGATATTTCTTTGTAAAATTCATGATTCCACGATTTGTGGCCGATGTCTTCATTCGGAACATCGTTCTTGCGTAGAAGAAGTCGTTGACTTGTTGCATGAAGTAGTTAACATTGACTGCGAGAAAGTCAACACAATGAAGTCATTATTGATGGAAATAAAAAATGAGATTCTGCTTTTGAAAAATGAAGCAGAACACAGTAAGGAGAATTGCAATAAAAACGCTGATAAATGTGTGCAAGAATGTATGGGACTTGGAAATAAAATTAAACAACGTGTAGATGAATTGACAAGTGGCACTAGAAACGGAATAACGAAGAAACATAACGAAAACTTGACCACTCATTCGCATATCACTAAAATGTGTGATGAGAAAACCAAGTGGTGTCATGATGCAGAAAGTAAAATTGATAGTTTTGTTGATAAAAATATGGCTGGACACCTGTATCTAATGAACAGACATTTTGAGAAAGAGGTTTCGGACGTCAGATCCCACCTTAAAGAATTCAAACACAAACATACTTTTAAAGAGTTTGGCTTTAAGGAAAACGATGTTATACTAGAATGCCTGTTTCAGGATTTGGAGGAGGTTTGTGAACAACAAGAAGAAGTTAATGGGAGCGACGATGGAAATGCGAACGATGTTGTCGCATCCACCACAAAAATTAACAAGGTATCGAGTGTGATGTCGGTTGCTTATGTGCTACAAACTGTAATATTTTTTAACGGCCAAATGTCGCTTTTCATCCAAAAAGCACGTTGACCATCAGCAACAGTGTTTCCCAACTGTTGAATGATCAATTTCAATGCACTAAATGTTTAATGTATTCATAAATTTCAACTATGATTTCTATCTGTCGAATTATATAAGACTGCGTAACATTTTTTAAACATAATCATAATCCTACCCAGTCTGTCCGATTGGAAAATAGTTGTAAAACGTGCATCATTTTCAAAAGCCCATATACTGTTCTATATTTGAATGTTTGATTTCAGACTCGGCGGGAGTTCACCTTACTGTTAAGTCAAGTCAAGCAAGATTTAGATCAGTCAGAAAAGGTTTGTAAAAGTGTATCCCGCCATTGTACTTAAACATATGTTCTTAACACACACTACATTAAATAGATAAATACATGATTAGTTTATTCTTAATAGGTAATAGGGGGCATTATATTAACGCATGTTTTCTATCGCATTTCGAAGTGTCTTATTATATACTTTTTTTTAAATCTACATTGGTATTTGTCAAATTGTGTTTTTTTTTATTTTGGCTTTTGCATATCACACGAATACTAGTGTCCAAATCATTTAGGCCGCTTAACTGAAATATGATTAAATCATATTAATTCGTTTACCATTTAAAATACTATCTAATCGGATTTTCAAAATTAAAGACGGTGAAAGTCGCTAGTCTTTATTAGTTGCTGAAACTAGTATCTGTTAGGTAGCTTTATATGTATATCATATGATGATAGTAAGCGTTGTTAGTACTTAAAGTTAATTTAGATTATTATTCTCATGTTAACAGGCAAGGAATGCACTTTGTGATGAGCTGAAACAAGTGAAACAAGACAAAGATAATTCAGAAAAGGTGAGACCTGTTATATAAATATCCTAAGTCTTCGTGTACAGATTTATTCAGGGAAAGCAGGTATATTTAACCGTGCACATTAGTCCTTTCAATGAAACTAATATATTTGATAAATTATGTTTTGTTCAATTCTATAAGTTCGCAATAAAAGAAATAGTCTATGTGTACTGACAATATAACTCAACTAACTAAAAATTTCGCCATTATGATTTTAGAAAAGACAGATACTCGAACAAGAAATACTGAAAGCGAAACAGGGCATAGAGGAATTTGAAAAGGTGAGATAAACCTTTTCACAGAAACCTGTATTCCTTTATATAAGGTATTTGACTAATAGAAGTTATTCATGACGCTTTTTGACGCTGAGTAGAGTGGGCAATATTACATTAATCGAATATATTTCAATATATATTAACTTGTATAGAATAGTTTAGTAAACTTAACTTGTAACTAGTACATATGTTAGAATATTCGAACACGTATCCAGATGAGAAATGTGATAAGCTGCAACATGTTAAACATAACCAAGATAGTTTTGAGAATGTGATATTTTAAGAAACAAGTTTTATCAATCGTATCTTACATCTACAGGGATAGTTATTTTAGTTAAAACGCAATAACCCTAGCAAATAAATCTTTGGTATATGTGTAATTATTTGTTTCCATTATAATTATATTAAGCATTATTTGAACTATTGTTTCATTTGAAAAACTTGCATTGAATATGCAACAAGTGAAAACAAACTATATAAATAACTCGCTAAAGCTTTGACAAACATGTTGATAAAGGACTGGTATTAAGATTGTATGAGCGTCATTCCGCAATTATTTAATTTTTTTTTCATTTTTTTGCTTATTACTTTGTCTCAATTATATTATGCTTGGGTTAAAAAAATACATTTGGTTCGGGTTACCCTACGCCGACCCTACCGTTTTTATAGTGTTTTTTTTTAAACTTTTCACTTTGCAGTTGAAACCCTTAAATGCTTATACAGAAGATAACTTTATTACCATTATCCAATGATGAAAATGACATTCTTATATAAAGCCTATTAAAAAAATAAAAATAAAAAGAGCCTACCTACCCAACCTATTTTTTTAAAAGGATGTAACCCTAACCAAACAAATTTTGTTTAGGCCTTGTCGACAGGTTTATCTATTTAGGAAGAATTTTCATTAACTTACCCACAAATGATGCTTTTATTGACCATATGTTTAATAGATTAACATTCGTTAAGAATGTTGAACCATCTTTTGGTAAAAGAGATAACATATAATTTGCTACGTGCAATTCGAAATAAATTTTGAATAAATCCCTCTTTAAAAATCGGCATTTCCATGTCTTGTGATCTTATTTAAGCATGATTAATAGCTGAAACATGTTGCCATGCAAAAAACAGTTAAAAATGTTATTCATTAGATGAAATAAAGATCAACAAAATACTTTTTGAGAACTTTGAACTTTGAGATGGTAATTGCAGCAGATTTTAATATTTATTGAATGAGCAAATTGATATAGCTTTTGGATTTTTAGAAATTTAAACTTTTGTTTGGTCAGGTTATGTAACAATTATTGTGTTTGTAAGTAAACCTTAATATTCAATATTTGACTCTAACAAAAATGTAAAATGGCTGATCGTTTTGCTGTTTGTCTATAAACCTGAATTCAATGAATATTAATCGGAAAAACCCAGAAACCAAAAATGGAGCACAATCCTTGACTCAACTTTGCACGAAGCGAGAGACAGATAACGTACAAACAAGGACCCTGTAGAAAGACTCATAGCCTAAGCCTACCATACAATAAGCGAAAGACACATTAGGTACAAACAAGGGCCCTGTTAAAAGGCACAATACATAGGCCTTCCACAAACTAAACTTGAGGCACATATCGTACAAACAAAGGCCCTGTTGAAAGACACATAACCTAGGCTTACAACACACTAAGCGTGAGACACATAACGTACAAAGGCCCTGTTAAATGGCATAATACTTAGGCCTACCATACACTAAGCGAGAGACACATTATTTACAAACAAGGGCCCTCTAAAAAGGAACAATACCTAGGCCTACCATACACTAAGCGATAGACACAAAACATATAGACAAGGGCCCTGTTGAAAGGCACAATACCTAAGCCTACCATATACTAAGCGAGAGACACATTATATACAAAACAAGGGCCCTGTTGAAAGGCACAATACCTAGGCCCACCATACACTAAGCGAAAGACATATAACTTACAAACAAGGCTCCTGTTGAAAGGCACAATATACCTAGGTCTACCATACACAATGCGAGAGACACATAACTTACAAACAAGGGACATCTTAAAATGCTAAATACCTAGGCCTACCATGCACTAAGCGAGAGTCAAATAACGTTAAAATACGGGCCCTGTTAAAAGGCATAATACCAAGGTCTACCATACATTAAGCGAGAGACACATAACGTACAAACAAGGGCCCTGTTAAAAGTCACAATACCAACGCCTACCATACACTAAGCGAGAGACACATAACGTACACACAAAGGCCCTGTTTAAAGGCACAATACCTTGGCCTACAATACACTAAGCGAGAGACACTTAGCGTACAAACAAAGGCCCCTGTTAAAGGGCAAAACACTAAGGCCTGCAACACACTTAGTGAAAGACGAATAAAATACAAATAAAGGCCCTGTTTAAAGGCATTATTATGAGGCCCTACACTTAGCAACAGCTACACAAAATATAAATAAAATAAATGTATAAAGGATTAGTGCTAAGGCCTACCATGAATTAAGCGAGTGACACATAACGTACAAACCACAGTGCATTAAACACTTTTAATCAATACAATATGGGATAATCGCCTTAGATCTGTCCGAGAGTTACAAGTTCAGGCATAAAAAAGAAAAGCACACACTTGTAAGAGTCATTGGTCGTTCGAATGTGGTATCAGATCATTGTTCAATAGAAAATATGATAAAGTATTATCAATTGTTGCACATATTTTAATTTGTTGAATATTTTTCTTTATGTACATGTGTGTGGAATCGTATGTCGCCATTTAACCGAGCATGTAGACAATTTGTTTGATATATGATAGAACAATCGTTTGGTAATGTAACTAATAATTGCTTTAACATTTTTTTTCTAATATAAATGAAATATACAAAAAACATCTTTCCAATATTAACTTTCATATTCAACATACCGATTATAACTGATTGTGTGACGAAAATAATATGCTTAGTAAAATCATTAACATTCTATGAGCTGCTGCATTGCCCACCAATGTATTAAATACCTCTTGATGAAACAAAATAATATTTTGTGAGAGTATACATGTATACATACTTTTGCTTACCCGCTGGATTTGTCGTTGTCACTGTGCAGATTGTATTTTATGTTTCTTAATCTACAAATATAAGACACGCTAGTAGGGTCATAGTAAATAGTTATAAATTTAACTTCAACCTAGCTGGTCTTGTGATTCCTTTTTACTAAAACTAAGGAAATGTCTCTTTGGCCACCTGATTGGACTCTTGTTAAAACTGTAAAATTGGAATATTGAATAACATACGGTCAAATTAGTTTATGTCTTAGTTTTGTCGTGAACCTGGTCCCATATATTCAGCTTTAATTGTATAAAATACAATAGTTATCATTATCCATATCTCACGTCATATTATCCTTTCACGATTGCAGAAGGAACTGTGTGATAAGCTGAAACGAGTGAAATACAACCTATATAATTCAGACAAGGTGTAGCCTGTTACAATCAATTGTTTTGAAGATTTAAAGGGAAGGCAATATAACTGAACCATTTGAATGAATTATATGTTGCAAGACAAGAAATGGATTAGTCATTTTTATAGAAATCGCTAATGTTTTGCCGCTATGCTTTCAGACAAGGAAGGGGTTTGAACAAGAGTTACTGAAGGCGAAACAGTGTATAGAGAAATATGAAAAGGTAAGATATCAATACAAAGGTGTATTTAGTCAAATAGATGCATAAATATATGACATTCAAGAAACCTAAGCTGACCGGTCAAAAAACTGAAATCCAAGCTATTCTAGTTTCTAGTGTAAACTATAAAGAATATCCTAGAAAACGTAACTGATTCAGTTCAGATGTGTAAGATCATTTTACACGTTTTCAGACAAGGAACATGCTATGTGATGAGCCGAAACGAGAAAAAACATGAAGTAGATGAATTTTAAAAGATGAAAGCTTCACCATTATGTTTAATGAATCAAATCTTAGACAGGGAGAGTACTTGTAGTAAATCACGGAGTAAAAACATGCTTATTCCGGTAGACAGGCGGTCATTTGTATTCCCGACAAAATAAAAGCAATCAATAATAGTGGTTTTATCTAAAATGTTGGCTTCTTGAGTGAAAATCAGCTGAAAATTGATGAAAATGTTCTACTTTCGTTTGTAAACATGCATGTGTTTGATGAGAGAATCGGTCTTATAACTCCATAAAAATATGTTAATAAAATAATCGAAATACGTATGAAGATTAAACACATTTATATGGCACTGCATTTCCGGATAAGCCCTCATAATTGTGATATTAGATAAAATATCGAGTCATACTTACGTTTTATGATGGTGTCCGTTCCTTTATATGTGGCATACATTATGGGTTTAATAGTAGGATCAGGTTTCTAATCTTATCCGACATACTTTGTTGTTGTACTACACCACTCCTGTACAGACCTCGTTGTTGTACTACATCACTCTCGTACATACCTCGTTGTTGGACTATACAATGCTCACGTGCATTACTCGTTGATCGATTGTACACTGCACTCTTAAAGAACTCGTTGAACTATACAAAATTATCGTATATATCTCGTTGTTGGACAATACACCACTCTCGTACATACCTTGTTGTTGGACAATACACCACTCTCGTACATACCTTGTTGTTCGACAATACACCACTCTCGTACATACCTTGTTGTTGGACAATGCACCACTCTCGTACATACCTTGTTGTCGGACAATACACCACTCTCGTACATACCTTGTTGTTGGACAATGCACCACTCTCGTACATACCTTGTTGTTGGACAATTCACCACTCTCGTACATACCTTGTTGTTGGACAATGCACCACTCTCGTACATACCTTGTTGTTGGACAATACACCACTCTCGTACATACCTTGTTGTTGGACAATACACCACTCTCGTTCATATCTTGTTGTAGGACTATACACCTATTTCGTACATATCTCGTTGTTGGACAATACACCACTCTCGTTCATATCTTGTTGTAGGACTATAAACCTATTTCATACATACCTCGTTGTTGGACTACAACACTCTTGTACATACCTTGTCGTTGAACTTTAAACCACTGTCGTACATATCGTGTTGTTGATATTCACCACTCTCGTGCATACCGTGTAATTAGATTACGCCACTCTCGTACAGGCCTTGCTGTTGAACTACACAACACTCGTACATACCTTGTTGTTTGGCTACACTACTCTCATATATAACTCGTAGTGGGGCTACACCACACTCGTACAGAACATGGCAATGAACTAAATCATTCGTGTACAGACCTCTTTGTCGGGCTACAACGCTCTCCTGATTACCTCATTTTGGGGCTATACTACACTCACATAGAAACCTCGTCTTTGGTCAAAACCACTCTCGTAAAGACCTTATTGTTCAACTACACCACTATCGTACATACCTCTTTGATAGGCTACACCACTATCGTACATACCTCATTGTTAGACTTTACAACACCATTACTTTGCAACAACAACAAACTTTGCTGTTGGGCTATACACCACTCTCGTTCTAATTGATGCACTACACCACTTTCGTACATACCTCGTTGTTGGACTATACACCACTCTTGTACATACATCATTGATGCACTACACCACTTTCGTACATACCTCGTTGTTGGACTATACACCACTCTCGTACTGACCTCGTTGTTGGGTTACACTACTTTCGTACCGACCTCGTTGCTGGGCCAATCAACTCTGGTACCGACCTTATTGTTGGGCAACACCACTCTCGTACAGACCTCGTTGTTTGGCCACAACACTCTCGTTCATACCTCGTTGTTAGACTATACATCATACTCATACAGACCTAAATGATGGACTATACACCGCTCTCGTACAGACCTCGTTCATGCATACCTCTTTGTTGGTCTACACAAACCTCGTACATACCTTGTAGTTTGAAATACACCACTATCGTACATACCTCGATGTTAGAATATACACCACTCTCATACAGATCTTGTTGTTGGACTATACAACACTCTTGTACATACTTTGTTGACGGACTTTACAACACTGTCGTACAGACCTTGTTGAACTATACACTTATCTCGTACCGACCTCATTGTTGGACACCTCACCACTCTCGTAAAGGTTCGACATTTTATTGATTACAAATGGTTGATAATGTTGAAGCATTTAATCACCTTGTGATAAAAGAGATTACATTGACCCGTACATACTTTAAAATTCGGAATACATGTTAAACAAAGCCCTTCCTAGGTTTATTGTAACGGGGACAGCTTCTTAAAGATCGCTTACATTTCCTTACATACTTTCTTTTACGTGAATTATTTTATTTATTGAATCAAACGCCTTCATTTTTTTCTGCAAGAATAACATAACTGTATTATCAAGCCTTAGTTAGGATATGTTATAACATTTTCGACATTTGTTCGACACATTCACGTTTGAAAGTATTGTTTGAAATCACTTGGCCAAGATCCGTTGTATATTATATGAAACATCATATAATGCTTTTCTTCCAAATTTGTTCAAATTAGCCCCTTCGATTTGGAACTGGCCCCGTCCCGGGGGTCACAAATTACTTATATACAGGATATATATATACATGACAATCATGGAAATGTTCTTGTCTAAAACCGGTAGGCCGCGACCCTTGAACTTGTTATGTGTCATCATGTGCCCTTTACTAGGTTCGTTCAAATTATTCCCCTATGGTTCTAAGCTAGCCCAAACCCTTTTGATTGACTTTATATTTTCGAAGCTACAACAATGACGTTTGGAATATGTGCATAGTTTATAAACCATATATAAATGTTGTTTACTAACTCAAACTATTTTCTTTCTTTGAAACAATGCATGTTATTATAACTAAATTTAGTTCTAAGTAAACCGCAGCTTTAAAGTTTCAACAATATAGTTGGCAGTAAAGAATTATTTCGCAATATTTATACCTCATATTCCATTCCTTAAATGAACTGCCTTTCGGCAATTGCGTTCATCAATCGATGAACGCAACATCTTCGGATATGTTCGGATCGTAATTCATTGCATAACAATATACATGAAACTATTGATCTTGTTATTGGTTGTATTGTGTCTGCAGGTCCCGTAAAATATAGATCAACATTTTTAAAAGTGTTAGTTGATTATATTTTAAATATATTGGTACCAGAAGTGTTTCAATTTTACGTTTTAATGTGATTTCAAGTGGTTGATTTTTTCCCGCGTTATTGTGACGTCATTTGAAAAAAAAATTCCGGTTATAGTCGGGTCGTTCTATTTACAGAATGGGTAAGATCGGATTACTGAAAGGTTTTCTTAAATGAAGTATTTTTTAACAATTCTTGAATGAAATAATGAACCATTGGTGTAAATATAAGGAATGAATTGCGGGGTTGATGTCATTATCGGGGATGTGAACGCAATTGGGTTGGTCAAAGTACGCGTGGAGTCCTTCGGACTCCATACACATTGACCAACCCAATTGCATTCATACACCGATAATGACATCAACCCTGCAATTCATTCCTTAAACATCGTCGAATGGTCTTGCTTTTTATCATTGAACTGTGTTTCTACCCCTGACATACTATTTGTGTAAGGAAAATAGCACTTCAGGTTTGAACTATTTCAATACCCAAGCTTTTCATGTTTACAAAATCCAAATCATTTCCATCAATTCCTACCTTAATGACATTGCTAATGTTTAATGCCCTGTTTAGGTATGACTGTGTGACTAAACCATATATGATGAGTTCTTGTCATTGATATATTGTCTGTTTTAAGGAAAGAGCAGAAGTCAAGGCACATGGTTCACAAATCAAAGACAGAATTAACTGTAAGTTGTCTTTTAATAACTGAATATTGTAAAGGTACCAAATATGAATAAATTGACACCGCATTATAAAATATCCAGATTTATTAATACAAAATGATAGTAGTAATTGCATTGGTATGTAGTAAGCATTGCTTGAATTAGTGTGACTCGTTTTGAATATTTAGTTTAATGCTAACTGATATAATTTGTTCAGTATGCGACTGATATAATCAATGCTTAAAGTTATAAGAGATGCAGTGCATCAAACCGCCAGAAACAATTTGTTTAAATAATCATTGTGTTGCTACTATTAAACCATTTCCGTAAAACAAATCCGTTTTAAAATCCGTTATGGAGCTACCATTTCTCAATGTAATTTTGTTTCTCAGGGACTCAACCAACGGGAACTGTTAATGTCACGTACGACTTCGTTGGAATTAAATTAGTATTCACATTTCCGGATGGCATTCAGACGGTAATCATTTTGTGTAAATTTCTTATTTATAATCACGTGTTTGATGCTAACAAGTATTTGCAAAAAACAATATAATACTGTTATAATGTATGACCGTATACGTAAAAACTTTTACATACGGTTTGGCGAAATACTGCCCTTATCAGACTTATTCTCTACTAAAAAATGCTATGTTTGTTTTGTATTTTAATGGTGTTCCTTAACTCCGGAAAGTGTTATTTCGATAGAAAAAAGATCTGCCAAAGACTAACACCAAGGCAAAAAGGCAGTCAGTGGGAACAATTCAGCAAAAAATACTGACGTTAAATCATAAGAGGCATTGTCCAAGCTTAATTTTAAGTTATAATATTGTACAGATCAGAGTCATGTCATAACTCCACAGGTGTGCTTGTGCTAAATATAACATTTCAACCGATGCAACTGTTTATCTGACATTACTCGTCACGGATTGTATAAGCCTTTTCGTAAGTTAAACTAAATTATCATTTAAATATGACCTACATTTCATTACTAACTCACGTTTTGTAAATGTTATAAAGTTAATGCTACGATTTGAACACACAATACTCTCTTTAAATCGTTTTTTTCTAACACATCATTTAGTACAACGTTGTTTTTTTTCAATTTCAATTAATAAAAGCAATATATCCACACATAAAAACGATGTACTTAGTATTCACCTTACAGTGTAAGACTGTATTTTATATCACACGTGAAGAAAATGCTTTTCTATGAAACTTGTGAAATAAAATACGATCTAACACTTAAATCACGAAATATCATCTGTATACATTACAAAACTGCTCTGTGTACCGTAATGTAATGGTAATTGTAAAGCTAAAAAAATGTTTGTTGTTAAAATGCCACGTCTATATGTATCGTTTGATTTGAAAGCATATGTCGATTATTTTAAAAATAACATTAGACACATCATTAAAATCTATTAAATCACATCTGATGATAGCCACTAGTGCGTGAATGCGATGTTTTATACTGTGCTAGTAGCCTCATTACATACTGTGTCCCTTCTTTGTTTATTTAAAGCTGATCGGTTCGTATATCGATGTATTTTAATAGAAATCCAGTTTTTATGACGTCAGCGGTCCATGTAATGTTTTTGACCGGTCTGGACTTCGCCAAAAATATAATATGGACCGCTGACGTCATATAATATGGACCGCTTTTACGTCACAAAACTGGTTAGCGCAGCTTGCAATTTTCACAAAGACATGTTTTTCGCAAGTAAACATTATCAGATTTGTTTGTAAAACACATCAAAGGTGTTTTAAAATTATTAAATGGTTAAAAGTGTTCGGTATAATATAAGAAATATAACACACCACTTCGGGCCATGTGGCATTATAAGGACCGGCCAGACAGCCCCGTGTATATGGACCGAGGCGTTCGGTGGCTTACAGACCGGTCCTTATAATGTCATATGACCCTCAGTGGTGTGTAATATTTTTATTATATAAGGATTAGCTGGTTTGATGAGAATTCAGTTGAAGCGGCATGGACAAGCAAAGTAATCGAAAAATCGTTTCACTGAATACCATTCTATAACCTCCTATAGAAATCAACAAAATCAATTGTATTTCAACGATATTATTTTGGAAGACTCAGAGAAGCACTTTGGTAACCGATTAACACATTCAGCAAGAACTTGCAACATGTGAAAAGTATGTATTTATAACAACATACTTGACAAAAATGAAGATTATATTCGTGGTCGACTGGCCGAGAAAAAACTGCGATATAACCTTTGGAAAACCCAGAAACCTCTGCCCGTTTGGCATATAGATAACATGATTTGTCTTGTTGCATAAGTTATTGGGCCTCATTACCCATAAGCTCTTTAACAATGATGTATGGAAAACATATCATTTAGATGATTCATGTATACGTACAATATCAAATTGTACAGGTGTATATTACATCGCTATGTTTGTTGCAGACAAGTGCAAAACAAATATATTATTTATATAATAACAGACAACTATCACCATAATCATTTTCTTATAAAATTAAACAATCAATTGAATTGATGTGAACGTATCAGTTCCCCAAAGCCGAATGCCATTTATTCATATGCGCACGAAAAACTCGTTTGCATGAATCACTCGTGCTTATAAAACGCCATCTGCCGGTTATTCCATTATAAACAAGGAAAATTAACTTTCTTTCAATTCGTTTTACTCAAACGTATTTCCCTGCATACCATTTTATAACCTACTATAGAAAACAACAAACAAAACATACTTTTTCAATATTATTATTTTGGTCTCAGAGAAACACTTGGGAAACCGATGAAATTAAAAGAACGGGAAATCTGATGTTAATCATCAATTTAATATGATGATCTTTTTCAAATTAACCCATTGTAGATTGGTAATGACATTTTAAACTTCTATTTACAAACTTATTGCCAAAGACAAATTCAAAGAAAATTTTACACATAATTATCAATTTTTGCTAGATCACTTAAACAAAATCCATGATGTTCGACATTCTGTCCTTAACTCCATTGTTGACAACATACGTCTCGACAGCAGATCTTAATCAATGATCACTATATTTGTAAATATCGTCAATATGAGTTGCAAGTGTCGTAATAAATTCATCTCACATGTTCGTATAAGATATCAATAAACAGCATAAGTATGTATAGACAATATAAATTTTGATACACTCATCCTTCATTTTAGATCGAGGAATCTTTAGTAAAACTTGACACAACCTGGAACTAGTTCTAGCTATGATAATCATCGAACTGTCACGATATATGTAATCATTGTTTTTGTGTTATAAATTAGTATCAAATACATCACATGCAAAATTTATGTACGAAAGCCAGTACAGATGAAACCAGCAGTTACTAAAACCAAGCCCTTTAAGCACTTCTTATTAGTGAAAATACATATTTTGCAAAGTAAAACCTTAAGCAGGCATAATATCCCTTCTCCCTAAACCGTAAGTTAAATCTAACTTCCTAACTGAAAGAACTACTTCCGTATTGATGAATAATACTTGTGGCCATCCACTTCTATGGTAGGTACGGGAGAAGATCCACTTTGCCCGCCAATCCTTCTGGTAAAGTGTCTTCCTTGTGCTTCTGCGAAAATAGGCGTATACACATAAAGGTTTCTACAGAAACATCATTTATAACGTATTCACATAAATCAATTCGGTAAACAAACATGGCTTATGACTTAGAATTATATCATTAGCATGAATCAATAAAACAACATTTTTACATTTAACTAGTACTGGTGAAGTAAACATATACTTCTCCGGCGATTCCGCTATGAATTAGCGCTGCCGTTTTTTATAACTTCCATGCAGACCAGTATTTACATAGCACAGTTTATTCCACCGTGTACAGTGTTAAATATGATTCATCTTTGCGATTCTGCCATGAATCATCAATGCCGATTTTTATAACTTAATAACAATATTTGCATGATAACTAGTACCGTAACTTGTGAAGCCACCGTATACTGTGATTAGAATACAGCCTTGATTTTCATCCAACGAAACTGCTGACAAGCAATCATTAAGTGCTAAGCTTAACAATTCAAAATTTCAACTTTCGCGCGTGTTTTAATGTCTGCCTTCTGCCACTCATTCACTACACACTCCCTGCATTATTGACAATAAGACAACCTATGAGGTTGAAACTCACCTCGCTCCTTCTCAATCATCGAAAATTTACTTCATATCATCTAATTATTACTTATTCACCTCTGGCGTTTCCGCCGTGAATCAGCGATGCCACTCATATGAACGTTAGATTATCTCCCTTAATTATTCAATCATTCTATAGTGTTGTAACATTAAGCGTATCATAATTGTGTACAACTGATGAACATTGTAAAATTAATATGCAATGAACATTTAAATATTGCAAAATATATATGTATTCTTATAAAGTAAAATTCAGTGACTGAAATGCTACAAGTAAATTATTTCAAATAATTGGCGTTGAAGCACAACAATATTTCAATAACACATCATAACAATATCATAGGAAATGATCAGATGCATTCAATTTTTAACAAAACTAAACACAATCCACAAGACCTTTTTTTTCTAAGGAACACATTTAATAATCGCAAGTCATCCTAGACAGGCAACTCATCTGTCTAGCAATTATAATGGCAGCCGAGCCAAATGTCCAATTATAAAAAGTACACTATCGGTATTTATAAGCAAATACAGGGCAAATCACTGAATCTTACACACAACAGTTTTACTTATCTCACAGTTTATTAGCAACTCGACTTGTATGATATTATTAAATTAATATTCTTTAAAATACTAATTTTAATTCCAACATTCTGAATTTTTAAATCTTCTAAACCAAATACTCCAGAATTATTTCCGCAAGGTGTGTCAAAAAGATCACTGTTGTCAAAACAAACCAATCAATTACATTTACAGCCAATGAATTAACATATCCTAAGAAATGATTAGATGCATTCAAACTGTTTCAGAACTAAACACAATCCACACATCCCATTTTTGTCTAAGGAAAACATATTATAATAGCGTGTCAGCCAAGATTGGCAACTCATCTGTCTAGCAATTATATAATGGCAGCCAAGGCAGATGTACTTAGTCAATTACAAAAACAAGTAAAGAAACAATATTTGTATTTATTAGCGAACACAGAACAAATCCCTGAAACTTACATGAAACATTCTTACTTATAATCTCAGTTTGTTAACAATTCAACTTATAATAAAATTAAAGAAGTATTTTTTGAAATTTGTTTTTAGTTTAAAGCTGCACTCTCACAGATTGAACGTTTTGACAACTTCTAACTTTTTATTTTTTGTCTTAGAACGGGCCATGTTTTGCGAACATCGATGGAAACCAGTTATATAAGAATTTGCTGTTTCCACGACAAAAAATAAAGAAAAGTTGTAAATATGGTATATCTGTAAGAGTGCAGCTTTAATGCCAACATTCTGAATTTAAAATCTTCTAAACCGAAAAATCCAGAAGAAATCGGCAATGCTTCAAATCGTTCTCGTTCAATTCAGAAAAGATTAAATTTTATTTATAATACTTATCTTTATGTATTGACTATATGGCCAAAACTACGGCTGACGCTGACAGGTAATATTACACCAGAAAATCACAATAGGCGGGGGAACACCATCGGAGCGCGGCACTTGAACAGGAAGTGACGTCAACTAAAAACAGCTGCCATGAGGTGAAACAGCTCATCTGTTCACAGCCACGTGGTAGAACCGCGGGATCCGTGTAACCCCGATCACATTGTGTTGCATTGTTCTCCTACGTGTTTCTCGCACCCCCCCCCCAAAAAAAAAAAAAAAAAAAAAAATCTCACCTAAATATTCTTTAATAGTATCTTATAAACTAAACATCCACTGTCTTAGTAAAACTTGAAGCACTGATTTTAAAATGGAGAAAAATTCCTCTAACACAATTAAACTGAATTAACTCATAATTTCTACATGTCCCATATTTCCACTGCATAATCTGAATCTTCATGTTGTACATGTACGCGTCGTTTCAAATACATACAACACACATGTTTTAATACGACTTACCCTCTGTAAGATGATTAAAATCATGCCTTGTCCGGTCACTGCAATATACACGGACTACTGCCTTCTGCCCGGTACGACCTCAATTTTAACAAGCAATTTTATCGTTTTGAACGTATCGGTACCTCAAAGCTGATTGCCTTTACATCCATATGCGCACAAAATGCTCGTGCGTATGAATCACTCGTGCTTATAAAGCGCCACCTGGAGGTTATTCCTTTATAGCCAAGACAAAATAATTTTCTTCTAATTCATTTAACTCAAACGTAGACAATTATATAACGTGTTTGCAATATCGTTATTAAATGTTTGTTTGTTTCCATTTAAAACATTATGTGCATTCAAACATGAATATAAACATTATACAATACACTGAACGCAAAATAACGTATTTCAATGGCTAAACATACAGCAAAAGTGTTTTAAATCATAAGCTAAAACAGGTATAGTTTTTATCTTAATGTGATGACACGCAAACATCATACATCGTATTTTATTTTTGAAATGGCTAATGTTAAAGCGCTTTATGTCGAGTATGGAGTCGGAGCCTTCCGAAAATATTTGTTTATAAGAAAAGGGGAATTATAAATTAAAACAATCATTATGATCCTCAAACGAATTTCTATCTATGTAAGTGTATTGCTGTGGTATACAGAAAATTTCATTAGCATAATACTAAATGGATTATATGTTTATATTGAAAGCAAAAAGGGAAAAGATGTGATACAATTAACTAATTTTATTGAATAATCATTAATCAAGATATTTAGGAAAGTGTGGAAGATTACACTAAGAAGACAGTAGAAGACACAACACACTAAGCATAATCTATGTCACAAGTATACGATTTTGCCTCGTACGTCATATTTGTTGATGTCATCAGGAATGCAAGTATTTTATTGCTATGCATTTAAAGCTTTTAGGGGAAATATACATTGATAAAATCGACCTGCAATACAACTGTTTTGCCGCGGGAAAATAACGATGCACAAACTGACTGAATCAAATTGTTCTTTTCTGGTAGAACATTTGGATATATTGTAGAAAAAAGGAATCTTTGTCCCATGCGTGATAATGCGCAATCGAGTTTATTTTTTAAACACACATGATAATGTATTACAGTCCAATCTATTGTTGTATAGATGTCACTAGATATATGTTCTATTTTACTTAAAAATAAATTAAACACCAGCATACTTATTACATCACCGAAATTTTATTTTCTAACTTTAGTAAGAATATATTATTAAGTCGGGAATAAATCATTTCATTTCTCCGTAGAACCAAATAATAAGCTACGATCACAAAATTGGTATTTCACTCTACGCATCTATCATATACACGAATTAGCTTTGTAATTCATAATGGCAATTTTCTTTGTTTTCGGTAATTGAAAAAAAAATAGTGTAACCTATATGCAGTAACGTTATATGATTGTTTTGCGTTTACTTTTCTTAAAACTCTTTAACCTGTAGATATCTGATAATTTATTCCACATACGCAAATTATATTTTAATGTATATAACAATGCCCGTACTTTTGCTTTTAATGTCATCTTTTATATTTTTCCTTTTATCCTCCCGTCTTATTTGTACACTTTAGGGATTATTATATGCCGAAAAGCATGCTTTTAGAACAGAAATATCATGGATGCTTATATTAAAATCAGAATTGTTCCGTTGTTTCTGGCAATATATTTTCCTGTCAAATTATTGTTCAAATTCAATGCATTCTGTGGTAAATGTGTTCTAAGTAGTTAAATCCATTCCATCACGTCTAACACAACGTTTGTCTTCCCTTCTCGCAGGCGCATCATCCGTGCCCGGGAAGCTCGTATAAAGGCCATACGTTCAAAGGATACTTGAGGACCGGCACTAAGGGTGAGCTGCTATGTAGGATGTTAAAGGCGGCGTTCAGGAAAGGGCTGATGTTCAACTTGGGAAAGGAAGGAAAGGTTGTCCTGGATGGCATTTCATTGTATGAAGGATTAGTGTATAATTACCGGTAAATGTTATAATATGTAAAATAAGAGTCAATTAAGAGCGTTCATGAAGGCATTGGTGTTAACTGTTTTAATGTAGGAGAACTATTTTCTGAGTGCCATCTCGTTAAAGGAGCCCATGTAGGACTAAAGGGGCCCATGTAGGACTAAAGGGGCCCGTGAAGGACTAAAGGGGCCCATGTATGAACTTTTTGGGCTAGTATTACTTTTTTTTTAAAAGTACAATAATTATATACATCACATGTACAAAGCCTGTTGTAAGTGATTGTTAGGTTAAGCCATTTTTAATAGCATATAACGTTTCAATAAGTCAGTTGTGGAGTTCAAAATAGGTAAAGTAAGTTATTTTTACATGACGTATAACTAAAGCAGCGTATGAATGCTATTTTCATGTTTTTCGGTAAACTAAGGAGTTTTATTAGTGTAATAACCGCAGTTAAAATATAAATTTGATATTGAACTTCAAACTAAGGGGTGAAATTATCAACTTTTTTTTAAAGCAATTGCATTCACTTCCCTTTCAACTGAATAAATACGGCACTTTAGAATCTGTAAATGATGACAAATAATAATTGATCGTAAAGACAGTTGCATATGTTTCACTGAAGATGTTTTTAGAAATAAACACAACTGATGGCTCATTAGGGAAGTGTCAATTCTCAATTGTCGAACGTATTTGTTTCAAAACATTTCCTTTTACTTAACATTACTTCAATGGTATAGCATGTATACACTCAATATATTATCAATGGTGCAGAATGTAAAATAAGGATTCCGAAACATGCAATATAGTTCTTTGGTAGAATACAGCGTTTAGAAGTCTTGATAACATATTGCTCATTACGGGAATAAAATTAATACGATTTGGTTCATACCAAAAAAATATTAGCTACGGCTCTTATAAAAATGACGGACTGAATAATTTCTTATGTAATATTCAGTATTAGGCATAGATATATAATTATGAATACAATATTCATACAATATAATTATTTTTATCGAAAAACATATCGCAAATGATCTTGTAATTGAATGCAATGTTTTTTTCAACATGTTTTGTTTATAATGGAATCTATAGTATACAAAATCAATGTACGAGGATCACGGAGCACGACGTCACCGTCCATGAGGTTTAAAAAGAATGTAGACTTCGTTTAAAATGAAGACCATATTCGTAACGTAACATTCACTGTGTAACGTCAGTTAAAGAATCATTTCCTGATTTTCCTGCATTAACAATATGGACGTGTTTTCCACCAATTTCATAGTAATTACGCGAAACGAATCAGTGAGAGAAACAAACCCATTTCATCAAATGAGTTTTTTTGTAATTAATTATTTTTTTCAGTCAGTGAACTCCTATAAATAAAAGGCGCACGATAAGCTCGGAAGTGCTGACGTCATATAACTGACGCCATAGATTCTTAAGTGTGTTTGTCAAGTTCTAAATATAAAGACATGAGCTTTAAATGAAATTTGATATTCTTATATAATCATACAAAAATTGTTTCTTTAGTAGCAGTTGGTAATATACAATACGTTATAATAGAATATTGCGTAAATGACAAATTTTTGCATGCGCCGTGGGATCTTAAATCCCAGTTTAATTGCAAAAACCGTTGGTCAAATTTTACAACTCTGATTCCAATTAACCCTGTCAGAATTAATTTAATTATTTAAAATTTAAAAACAAACTCACAGGGTTACTTTCTACAATCAAGTGCAGAATCTGATAATATTACATATTTGCAAACATTTAAAAAAACTTTTTTTAAAGAAAGAAGACCTGTTGATAAAAAATATCACTTTCAATTCTTTACTCATTATATGAAACTTTAAATATGTGTTTTGTTTCATGCGAAATATTAAGATTGAGTTAAATGCATATTTTATCGTTAGTCTTAATATCAAAACCGTAGATATTATGAGCACAAAAATCTGTACACTTACTCACATAAAGATTCTTAACTTGGGTTAGAAGTCCATTCATCACATAGCGTTTAAGTTATGCCCTCTGATATAGTGAACACAAACGGGGGAGCGTTGAGCATCCCATCATGGTACTCTTGTTAAATGTTTATATTGCTTGTATACCGTCCGTATGTCTACGACTTATATCATGTGTGTTTAATGATCAGCTGGATATGTTTTTTAAAATAGCAGAAATTATGGCATTGCATCTTTTTAAAATATAACATTTTAATTATGGGCTATCTTCACGCAAGATATTCAAGGAGTGAAATATCATAATGCAAATACAATACGGTCAAGTCACCAAATCATTAAGAAAGCTCTATTCATTAAAACGGAGGCGAATAATTTCATATTTAACATACATTATGTGTAAAGAAAATGCGGATTAACATACTTAATGTTATGCCTCTCGATGAAATACGGAGTTTTATCATTGAAAAAAAATTGCAAAATTAGGATTCAAAATATTAACTTTTAAGACTTATATAAAATTTCATTTTAGGTACTTGCTCTTTAACAAATCTTATTATGTCAGCTTCGAACCACAAAATATTGCCAAAACCATTTAAGATTTGGAAGAGGTTGCATAAGTTTAAATAAAGATATATTTGGAAATAAACAACTTACCGTTTATTAGAAAAATGGTAACTATGTTTTTCACTTTTTCATAAACTATCAAGCTGAATGTGCGAACATTTGCTTGCATTAAAACCGACAAAAACAACAGCTCGAACATAAATAGGATGTTGTATCAATGTTACCAAATATCAAAAATGTTAAAAACGACCTTTTAAATGTTAGCTCAATAATTGGCCGCGTAGTAATTTGGTTATGTACTAATGCCCTGTCTAATTTAAAACTGTTTTCGTTATTATTTGATGCATTAATAAACGTTCAATAGTTAGTTTTCATAAAAAAAATGCACAAACAAAAAAGACTGAATTATAAACTATACAAAAGTGCGTTAAGTGCGTTTACCCCGTCCGTTGGGTAGCGGCAGGGAAAAATCGTTTTTGAAATGAATATTTAGAAAAAAATACTAATTTAACTCTGAAAAGAAACTTTTTATTTCATTTTATTGTAACATGTTATTTAATTTTACCATTGATCAAAGAAATACTATAGTTTTACTCGTGGATTCGCCACTCGTACAGATATGTTTTTCCATGAAGCTCATGAAATAAATTACGATCTTATATTGAATTGAACAAACATCCTGTATCTCACTGTCACAGTTGCCGTGAAATTTAACATTGTTGAACACTGCAGCACTTAATTCAAGAATTTTCAAAAAATAAATAAACTGCAATGCAGCTCTTTTGTTTAAATTCCTCAAATATTCCCCCAGTACTCAAGCTGTACAAGTTACTGATTTATATTGTTTATTTAAACTTTTTAATTACACACTATAATTGTATATTTATATATAATGTAGAATGTAGACAGATTTAAAGATGTAAGGAACAACTATATGTGTACAGAAGAACCAGTTTGCTTTTTTTATTTATACGTTGCATTTGAAACAAAGTTCAAATTATCATATAATACGTTGTAAGTACGAGTTACATGTATTTGTATATGATTAACGCTACTATCCAACTAATGTGACTCGCGAGTCTTTCCTATATGAGTGTGACCTCAGATGTAAAATAAATAGTGTCTGTATAGTCTACCGTGAATCTTACAAAGTTGCGGATCACCTTCGCATTACGTTGAATACCTGTATATATGTAGTTAAATTATTTTTAGATGGTTGAAGTCATACAATGTATACACAGATACATTGAAAGCGGAGCTATCAGCCAAAGGTATCACAGAGGCGAATATAGATCAGACGGAGGAGCTGTACGAGACATAGACAGTTGACGGTCGGTAACTTGCATCAGTGTTATGTTGTCGAAACACCCACTGCAAAGGATTATGGCATATATTAAAAAGGTGCATGTTGTTATTGTATATAGATTGTGTATAACATGATATGCCAATCTAGATTCGATCTCCCAAAAATCGAAATTGCTTTGTGCATTTAGTGAACTTTGTTTTGAAATGCTTGTCGAAAAGAGGGAGAGTTGATTTAAAACTGAACTCTTCATTACGGCATCGATTTCTTTCTATTAACTGTTTTGTCATGTTTACATAAGATATACAAATAATTATTACTTTACTACCAACTACATGAGTCTTTTTATGAAAACTTAATCGAACTTTTTTTTTATTAAATATCATCTTTTAGAAATTAAATCAATATATGTAATATATGTAATATATACGTTTTTGGCTATTTGCATGTAGGCTATTATTATAAAGTGTATTAAAATTAGTCAGATCGTGACAGTATTTTGTTCATCTAGACAATTTTGTTTCTCAATGTCTCAATATTGTATAATTGATGTAGTTTTCATATCGTTTTATATTTTATAGAATTAAATGTGATATCCAGTAACATGATGAGTATTTCTACATGTATACATATATACATATACATATTACTTTAAGCACTGTAGTACATTAAATATGGTTAATTATTTCAAGTTCAAATGTGCTCGAAGCTGCGCTGAGTTATAGTATGCGGTATAAGCGGAATTTACAGACGAAAGAATAACAGAGACGAATGTATAACTTGAATATTAAAAACAAACGTTCATGGTCGTCTGTCTATTGTCCATGGTCGTCTGTGGATTAATTTATTATTAAAGTATAATTGTTAAAAATATTTAACGTATTGTAATGTTTAAAACGTGTTATAAAGGATATTTAAGGGAGATGTTTATCTAAAGATGTTCTAAAATCAAATCAGATAATATTTATTGTTTTAAATCGAAATTACAATTTATTACTCTTTATGATTTTTTTTTGTCATTAAATACACTTTCAGATAAGTTATATTCCATAAGATGATAAACATGGAAGCTATATGACAGACATATTGGCTAAGCGTGAACCATGTTTATAATGTTAATCGTCATATATCATTTGTTTTGATCACATTTTGTTCATACTGAATTTTATGATTTCAAATTGCTTTGTTAATGTAATTAATTTTAATAACATTGTCAATCCACTATATGTACTTCTTAGACATTTTAGACACTTGTTTTGTGCGGCTGTTTTAGGATGCTCTGTTGTCTGTCCCTCGTTAAATGTCAGTTAGAAATGACCAGTTTGCATCTAAGTCATGAAAATATTTTATATCATATTTCTCCGAGTCCGGATAGAAAAATGCGAACCGAGGACCCACGCGTGAGCTGGTTTCGAGGCTACACTCAGCGTTTTTTTCCGTGCGAGTAAAACATTATATATATTTATTACATACCTACAATTACCAATGTGTGGAAAAACAGACGTAGATAACTCATGTGTGTAAACGTTTACTGAAAAAGCGCGAGTGTTGTTGCTTACTGAAATGATGACGTGTAGTGATTTCGGATCACTGTTCACGTAAAAATAGTTCCAAAAGTGCGTTAGGATAATCTATTTCATTTTTAAATATAAATCTTGCTTAATATATATGAAGATGTGCTTTATTGAAAACGGTATGTACTTTTCATTAAACTTTAAATAAAATAAAAGAAGTCTGATACCTACCTATATAGAATATATAATTAAATACAACTATATCTTATAGGTTTATATTGTTCTGATAAGAATGCTCACATTTTAATAAAGCAGCAATAAATGGTCATGAAACAGATACAAACATGCAATACTTTATCTATGACAATGTTCAAAATTGCAATACAACATACTTAAATCATCCCCAACAACATTAACACATCGCACCAAAGCGAAATGTTCACATAAGAAATAAAATCAAGCTTATCATTTGTTTAGAATTCAGTAAAATATGAAACGCTTTTTTTCCATGGGGGTTAAGCCAATCTTTTGAATGCTCGACCTTAACAAACTCGTACATAATGTGCTAGTTTGTTTTATTTACGTTAGCATTCGGATGAAGAAAATTACGATTTAATGCCCTACCGAGTCATAAATGTGTTGACGTATTTGGTACCAATAACGCCCTTGACAGGCGCTTGGTATTATTATGTTTATTTAAAGATGCACCCGTACTACCGAATAAAATTTACCACAACTTCTACTATTGTTTTTCATATACTAAAAATGATGAATCAGGTCGTTCTTTAGAAGGACACCGAGTTTAATTTAAAAGAAAGTAGCAGAAAACACAATATTTCTCATGAGACGATGGTAGATCATAGTTCATCTTTTAGCACTCACCATCATTTATTTGTTTGTTTGCGTTTTCAGCTATTGAATACACGATTACAATCATTTTATCAGTAATTATTATTATCCATCAATGCAGTATTTGGTAAGTATTTAAAGGTTTATCACTCATGTTTGTTATACACGTGAATGTATTAAATTTGAATAAGAGTGTCCCTTTAAGTCAAAGTGAGGTTGTGTGCATACAGGTGAGCGTAAACCCTTAAATAGTTTATCTCTCATTGACCGTTTTAGGTCGGTAATTGTAACTGGTATAAATAAATATTTGTCATGCCTCTTTGTTCCAACTGTGTTGTTTGTGTATTTTGGGTCCTAGCGCTTTGCAACTAAAGACAATTGTTACTTAAGTGTTTGACTACCGGGCTTGACCATGCAGTTTCCATTGTATTTGAAAAAAATGATCAAAATTTTGTATTTAGTACAACCCGCAGTAGTCATAAACTGAATACAAATTTAAAGATAAGATACGTCACAGGTTAGAGCGATATTAGTTCTTACATTTTCAGCGATATTGTGTGAAGCAATGTGTTTTTATGTAAAATAAATCATTAAAACTTAGAGCAATACAGGTATTAACATGCATATCACTTGCAACCGTTAGTGCATACGTTAATTATCTAGGTAATGATATTTTGTGCATTCGTAAGCCTATATCGTTTAACGTTAGGTGTTCTATACCTTTATCATCTACGACCAATCATAGTACTGCAATAAACAGTTTGGAAGTGATACTAGTAAATGATTGTGAGGTAAATGTAATACAAACGTGATAAACTGTGTTAATCAAAACAAAAGTAATGCTATGCAGTTTAATACGATATATATGAATTGTATATACACGAACGTTTCATGTAAAATCTTATATTGTCGTATTCTATCTTACAATGAAACAGTTTTGTTTTGAAAGAACTGCAAGTATCCATTGCAATCGTATAATACCATGCTATTGTATTCAATGTGTAGCCGTATCATACTACAATCTCTGAATGTTAAAAATTGTCATACTTGTATTAGTCGATATCATATCTGTATTTTAAATTTACATATTAATCGGAAAATAAAGACGGACATAGAATGCATGTTTGTGTACCAACTTGACCTAGCATCCCCAACACCTTGTTTCAAACTTGTTAGCTCTATATCTAAACGGTTTGTCATTTCTCTCTCCTCTGTTTCTTATAAACATATGTACATGCAATTAAAATCGCCCGTATGCCTCCGTTGTAAGGCGTCCAAAACCAAAGGTATAGGCTATAATTCCCAATAAAAAGCAGCTCGTATCAACGACAATAACAAAAACACTCATTTTGCTGTCGAGTGCAACAAACTAAGACTGGGCAAACTATGTTCTGGTAAGAACAACTTTTCAATGAATTATAATACAAATGTGTATTAAAAAAAGTATAAACATCGCAATGTTATTCCCTTCATATGTTACTCTTATACCTGAAAGTCATCGGGTTGATGCCTGAGTATATAGTGATATCTTAGGAGTGGTTTGCTGATAATTTTGACAGCTTCTCACACAAGATATCTTATAAATGATTACTGTACTATATTGTTTCAATGAAGTTGGTCTTACAACCTTAAATCAATTGTATCCATCTTAATTGTGCGAAACAAATTCATATAAATTGTATACTTATTTTTTACATACCCAGTGCCAATAATCATGAACAAAAAAAGCTGTAATAACCGGTTTCGCCACTCGTTTTTAAATTTCCATTTTGTAATATCGAAGTTTTCATAGTATATCTGATCTACATTTATGCTATCAGATATAAATAAATCATATAACTGTGATGACAAATAGCTATTGATACTTTTTTATGATAAGTGTTTAAACGATAGACATTGAAATATTTAATTGTAGTTTTTGAAACGCACTACTTTGTATTAGAACGTAACGTCATTTCGAAAATGACATCGTTGAGCTTGAGTCCAAACATAGTTATAGTTATGCATATCAAATCGGTGGAATATGTTTCTAGGTATGCAAACAATTATTGCAGGTACAAAGGACTTGTTAAATCAATAAACGTTTAAAATATGTGAGGGAGAACAGGACGACTCAACGCAAAACATAAAATGACTTTGTTTATTTGTGCGAAAAATGATGTTTAACTGTTGTATGACTTTATCTAATTGCTATATAACTTTCAACATTTTGCAAGAATATGTACAATCAAACACCTATATCAGCCTAGACTGCAAGTAAGAACATTTGTTAAGACGCTAATATTTATATGTATCAATGTAATTACATTTTTAATGAAAATACTATATAAAGCTCTGTAAAAAAAGTGTAAGTTAAGGAAAAAATAAAAGATAAACAAAAAGATTGAAAGATGCTTCTGAATCGATTTGTACCGCTGCCATGACACCATCAAACGATTTGTAGTCCTGTGCTTAACAACATAGGCATACAAATTAATATTAAGTTGTTGCTAGTTCCTTTGATCACATCAGTAACTCGAAGGTTGATTCGATTATTCAATTCGAAGCTTTATTTTACTATTGCCTTATACAGTTTCTCTCAAAAATCTCGCGAAATTCAGGTCATTGAAATGCCCCATATCAAAAAAAGTTTCCTTTATATCATATTTTTGTCCGTAAGTGGTGGAAAACAAAATTGGATCTAATGTGCACCCTATCAAACTGTCATAATATGAAACTAATTTTAAATTATAACGTGTTTTTTTTTCATTAAAATATATAGTTTTCTGCAGTGTTTCATGAGGTAAAAATTATATGTGGTACGCGTATTTTACATAACTAAGTCCTAAGCTATTGAAGATTGACGCGAACCAAAAACAAAATGCCGAAAACTGATTTGGTGCTTAGAACGTAGAATGCATATAATACTTACTAATGATCGAATTATTAAACCTAGTGGCTATGATTTGTTTACATGTATTAATCATTCAGTACTCTATCTAACTATCACGCCCTCTGAAGACCGGATAGATGCCTGCCGACTAAACTTGTTAATATCCCCGGCAGTAGCGCACGTGCGGTGTATAAATATTTTAATATGGGTTAAGTTCTGCATTGAGCTATGATCTTTATACTTTAACATTACCTTTTTAAATACAGATAATCTTTAAATATATGTATTTCGTGGTTAATACACGCCTGTATACAATTTAGTTATATATAAGAATCGCTTATCTTCAAACAAAAATCAGCCCGGTGTATAATTGTGACGTCAATTTGTGAATAAATAAAAGAAACTGTGCTCAAAAAAGAATCAAAATGGTTGCAGCAATGGCCAAGATCTACTAACGAATGAGCCAAATATTGTCATCGTTAAAATGACAGATAAATTACATTAATTAAATACACTGGTTTAAAAACGTATGTATTGATACAAGAGGATCAGAGTATACACACGTATTAGTAGCTGCGTATACATTTGAAAATACTATTGATCTGCTTGTGCTGAATGATGATGGGAATCAGCGAAGAATGTAATTTCAAATAATTCGGATATAATAGTTAAACTGTCTCGCGGTTGAGGTCAGCTTGTGGAACAATGATAGGATTCTAGAAATACGAAAAACATAGCATGTATAAATATTTGTCATTTTGCAGGCACTGATGTGGATAAAGTATCACGATGAATCATCCAGTTATTTCAACAATGTATCAAGTTATAGTGTAGCTAAGGTTGTTGAAAGCAGAAATATACATAGATGTAGTTGTAAAAGTGAATTGGTCAATCACTTTTTCCTGCCTATCAACCATACAAATGCCAAGTTTTTTTGCCCCAGTCACCCAATCGATCGCAAGTATAACAAGATGCACTGAGTAAGTTTTTAATTAAGAAGTCCGTTCTCCTGAAGGTGCTTGAGAACCTCAGTCGTTATAAATATTTAAATAAGCCTTTTCAGGACACTTAAATGATAATTACAAAATAGGTTTTACAACGTTCAAAGAGCTACATGTGTTTGCCGATGTAAAGTCTAAATAGTTATTATTATATTACAAGTGTTAACATATGTACACGTGTTATACAGTACATACAGTACCAAAGTTATGGCATTGGGTATATAGTGGGTATATTTCAAGTAATTATCATTAAAAGTGAAACATAACGCATGCTTACATGTTTTGCTCATTTATGCTGCATAACTAAGTTGATGGTATAGAGGCTTTAGTTAAATTCAAATGGTAAAATAATAATAAACACCTTATAATGGCAAAAGGAGTCAGATCTGCGGTCTTCTAACACTTCACAGGATGAATTTTTCAGTGACCTTCTAGTATTACGTCCGTTCTTAGCACCTGCGATGATATACAGTCGAACCCCGTTGGCTCGAACACGCATTCTCGAACTCATCGATGGATCGAACAAGATGTTAATGACCGATTTATTTATACTTAAGGCAAAAAAATTCCACTTGGTTCGAAATTTTCGAGACTCGATGTATTTTGGCCGGTACCTAGGAGTTCGATCCATCAGGTTCGATTGTACAAGATTTCTGATAGCAACGGTAAAAAGGGGATATAAGTGTATGCTTCGAAACTGAAGACACACTTCTACAGACACATTCTGAAACTTTCTGAACATGTGTATGTACAATAAAGGGGTCTAACTTGTTTGCGTATACATTGCCTTAAAACGATGATCGTCAGTGACGTTGTTGAACTGGATGTAAACATTACTGAACATGCACTGTCAGAACCTTTTCAACAGGATGTAACATTACTGAAAATGCACTGTCAGAACCTTTCCATTCACTTTAAACGGTTATCCATTATTGACATTCAATATATAAAGCGGATAAAGAACTGCGGTATATAGTGTGTAGTCGGTTAAAAGAACACCAAAGTGTTGTCTGATTACATTATGCAAATAACGGCGTTTTCGCGAATATTGTGTTCACGAGTTTTGCAACAATTCATTATTCACATTTATTGTAATGTTAAATCTGTCGCAGTGGAATTTTAACCGAAATGAATGTTAAACGTAACCATTTAAATAAACAGTAGCATCTATAACTGTGTTTTATATTAACATTTGTCCCATCTGCAATTTAACTTGCAATGCATTCATTAACACTTTAAACTATAATAGCCAGAGCGTAGATTACTAGCTGAGGTAGTTTATACCTTTAACAGAAGCATCTCATGATAACCCATATTTGCATGCAAGTTTACCCAATAACAGTACTTATACACCGTAACTGTTTACGGGTGGTCAAGCGTAGCGAGAGATAAACTCTGCCACTATTCGCTTTACCAAGACTGACGTTTTGAAGAAGTTATCGCGTGTTGTGTGGGTTAGGCATAGAATGATCGACGTATTTAATAATGATGGGGAGTTATTATACCTTGCCCGTGGTCTTGCTTAGCTCTCGCATTGTTTTGAAGGACCGGTGGCGAATTGCTGGATGTCGGCGGCTGACGCAGGCCGGAAATTGGTATCACTTTGCGTAGAGCATGGGTTGCTGCTTGCCACTGAGTGTCGTGGTTCTGACGGCTGGGTCATCAATTAAGTGGACTGGATCAACATGCGGCGGGTTTCGTTGCGTGAACACCTCCTTTAGAATGTACCGTGAATATTATGCCGGCAGATTAAGTATTGCGACCGGTTTTCCTCCTCTCTTTGATCTTGAGAGGCCCGTACTCTAGTTTCGTCAGGTAAATAGTCCTCCGAGTCTAAATCAGATATTACATTATCGTGCAAAATATGATCTGGCCTATCACCTACTCTACAATTCCAGTCTCCAACTAGCAATACTTTCCCTTGATTTTCAAAATGATACATATCATCACTTACAATATCGAATATATCTACATCATATACAGAGTTAATTGGTGAATCGTCTGCCCATAAATACAGACTACATAAATATATATGATCATCCAATAAAAAGTATTTTTTATTAATTTTAACCATACAATAGTGTCAAAATGATTCCTAACAATTGATATTCCTTTACTTATTTCAAACAAGTTCATGCAATGATATGTTTAAAATTAATTTAAGTATAGAAATATGACTATAATGGCAGTTCATAAAATAATAATCAAAACGCGTTTCATTCAACTTTTCTAGTATACTTCCAAGCATAGAATTTTTACAAATGTGTGTATTTCTGAAGAGGTTTCAAATTGTAAGCAAAAATATATCAATATAGTATTAAAGCAAATGTTATTTACTTGTATTTAAATGTATGATAAACATAAAACATTATTTAATATGTTTTGTTATAAATTTTGATAATCAGTTATCCTGTTTTACATGTTAAACTGTTAATTATGCGTCCGTCTATATTTTATTATTTGCAATATTATTGAGTGTTTTTATGCATTGAGTATTTCGTGATCATTGAACTGTTCGATTGCCGGTCACATTGTCATCAATCAAACAAGTAAGCCCGGTAGTTATATACATTATTTTAATTATAATATTATTTTATTAAGCAATTTTTTTAATTCAATCAAATGTATCAAGAGAAATTGAGATTGCAAATAAAACCGTTAGGTATTTCATCAGTATTATTTTAATTATATGTTGCACAAAAGGACATGAACTTGAGATATAGTAAGAGTAACATACACTCAAAAAGAACGGTATAATATTACATAACTGCTCTCATTTACCTAAGATTTTGACATAGAGTATTACACGAGTATTTCCAACAGAACTTAGAGTATTACACGAGTGTTTCCAACAGAAATCAATTTAGTAAATCGGAAAATGTCCATGTCAATAAAAACTTTGCTGTTAATATGTATAAAGTACCATACTATAAGGGAAATACTTATCATGTATTATGGGTAATCTTGACGCCTTTAATTACTTTCCGCTGTAAGACATCTTGCTGTAATCAAATGGTTGTGCGTTTTGCTTATGTAATTTATATTGTTTCCTGCTCTTAAATATACATCGTAAAAATCTGCACTGACTTTAATTCAATGTACTCAAGCGTTCATCCAGGTCGACTGTCTTTTAAATTATTGAGTGTATGTGCAGTACACCCGAGCGAGTATACTATCCTATTTATTTAATAGATCAAGCATGTATTGGAAGTCACACACTTAATAGAAATTCATCTTAGAATGAAAGCCGTCTAGAGTTATGAGGATCGTGTAAACGAGGCTTTCTTTATTGATGCGGCGATAATTATTTACACTGTAGACATTGATTATATGTGCTTGTTTTAATAGTTTAAAATAATGTTAAATCTTAAGATTTACAACAATGAATACAATTGTGTTATATATTAAAACGATGTGGAAATGTCGAAAAGAATGATTTTTATGACGGATACCGATTTTAAATTGAAAGAACGGTGACGAACACACACGGTATTTCTACCTTATAAAACGATAGAAGATCACAGTAAACATTTTAGCATCACCAATCATTTCATATATTTGTTGTTGTTTATTCAGTTTTAAAATACACTTGTTTTCAGTAATTACATTTTTCTGTTAAATGCATTTTTAAGTAGTTGAAGTTTTATCACTCAAATTTAGGTTTGTAATACATTTGTATGTATGGAATTTGAATCAGAGTGTCACTTAAGTTAATTAGACTAGCAATGTATATTGTCGACTTTCAGAAAAAAAGTCTACTTTCGGTTTATATTCTTGGCTTTTTTGCTGAGAATGAAAGTTACACTTTCGATATACCGGTAACTAATTCGTCAACAATTCATCAAATCTGTGTAACTCAAACATACTTGCTGTGTTACTCACACTTGTATAATACAAACTGTTAACTAACAATACCGTACTATCAAACACTTATAATAGTACGAAAAACATGTTAATATTTACAGCAGGATAGACTAGAAGCAGAACACACTTTTGTTTATGTATCAGCAATTATTACTTCCCTTTGCGGGGAGCTGTTAAATCAATATTGTAGTGGCGTATAAACTGCGTGTCTGCTGTGTGACAAGTATAAAACTAATGCTTATTTAAACTTGTCGGTACTAACAAAATGTAAACTTGTAAGACTTTTTACCTGTGTCCGAGTTTCATGACTGTCTATATTTTAAGACGTTTGAACATCGTTTTATGTATATGACTGTTTGACCATAACTTGTGATAATGTTATGGGTATTGTTCTCAGAGGAAATCTTCTACATTTATTATGGCCGACCAAGAACAAAACACACACGAATAAACCCTTCAATTTGGACAAACTGCTTCTCTCTGCACGAAGGAACAGGCGAATTGCATGATTTTGTATCCTTGCCAGATACAGGATACTATCCACTGCTGTTGCGTTGTCCTTCATAGGACACTTGTGATCAGTTACTTCAGATGCATATATGTTTGTATTTCAACCACCCAAAAGACCAAACGTGAAATCGACAAAAAATATTTATAAACATAACATGTGTTTCTACAATGTTGATATTTCCTTTTATTTTTAAAACAAATGCAAAGTATAGTCAAACGTTGCAAACTGGATCAAATGCGGGGACCATTGACATCAAGGTTAGTATGTAACATCTACATTGGCCGTCCATAGCACTGTGTCCCGACAGTTAAATGAGTAATGTTCCAAGAATGAAATCGTGAATCGGTTATTCTGGCAATTTTGAAGCTCGAATGCCTAAAATTCAACCTTCAATGTTTCGATTTATTGTCCTCAAGAACAGCATTGTAGTTTTATCCGCCAGACACATATTAAATAATATTCGATTCTACCCTCTTTCATCGGTTGCATATGATATTTCTTGTTTCATTTTGTTTCTCTTCAGACGTGTACCTAACAAAAACTAAATTGAAAAGTATCAACACAGAAATCCTTCAATTTAAACAAATAATACATCTTTAGTTCAATGCTTTCTATGATCTATAATTATTAAGATACATTGAACTCACTAGCAATACAAATGCAATCTACAATCCAAAGCCTTTGTAAAACTATCTAAAAGCATTCCTTTAATGTAATGTAGACACTGAATATTCTCTCTTACTAAAACTGTTGACTGCTCCCTCAGCAAATGACCTTCCTTGCTTATATTGATGTGTTTAACCGTAAGAATGATTGTAAATTGGTTTTAAAAAGACGATATTTTAGAGTGTATGCAATGTTTGGATACATGTGTGTTTAAACGATATCAAGTAAGTGTTTCAAGCGTATCATTTCATCAAAAAGATCTGACTTAACCAAGGAAGTAATTTACTTCTGAATATAATGCAGGTTGGTTTTCCCCGGTCTTCAGAGATTAAAGGGTTATAATAATTTTGAAAGCCACTCTTTTCTATTGATTAATGAGATTTTGTTAACATTTTATATTCAAACTTATTTTTGCTAGCTGTGACAACTAAATGACTTGTGCAAACGTTAGGATTTAGGTAAAAGCATTTTATATATAATAATAAGATCGATGCAGGAGCATTGGTTTCGGTGAAGTATTTTTAAAATGCTCTTTTTTTGTGTTTTAAACGTAATTATTTTTTTCGATAGTTTAAAAAGGAGAATATGTTTGGATGTGTTCAGTGTTTAGATAGATGTGTTTTAGAGGATGAAATATAAGTGTTTTAAGCCTTCAAAAGAGAAAGTAGATTTTTCAACAAGGAAGTGATTTGCTTCTGAATATAATTCAAGTTTGTTCGTTTATACCATTAAAAGCTCGGTTGTTCAGAAAGCTAACAATTTATTTTAAACACTCTGGAGTCCGCTTCCTGAGTCAAATTCACTAGTACTGAGTGTCTAGTGAGAGCAAACTGAGGGTGCAAAATGTTATAAGAAGTTAGAGAAGTAATAATTTTACGAAGTAATCAATAAAGGAATCTCAATAAACTAAGCCCATAAGCAAAAACGTTTAATGTGTTAAATAAAGAATAACTATAAAAAGAGACCTTTTTGATGTGGACTTTCCGAAAATACGTCTACTTTCGATTTCCTATTTTAATTCTTGTCTATTTGCTGAAAATGAATTCTACTTTCGATATCGCGTATAATAGTGTTTTCGCAACAGGTAAATTCGTCAAAGACTCATCAGCATTGTGTTACTAAAACAAACATATAGAATTGCAGCTATTACTAGCAAATCTAATTCTAAAACAATAGAAATACTACGAAAAACGCTTTTTAATTAATATTTACATCAAGATAGACTCGACGCAGACAACACTTCTGCTAACGTATACGCACTGGTCACCTCCATTTGCGGGGAGCTGTTCGATAAATGTTGTACTAACTGCAATAACTGTCGTTCCTGCTGTCTTAAATGTATAAAGCTCTTGATTATTTTAGCTGGTCCTACTTACAAGTTGACACGTTTGTAAAAAGTATAATGTGTCTGTAATTCATGACATGCTGCCTATGGTTTAGGCAGTACTTAAGCAAATCGTTGTATATATATGACTGTTGGCTAAACTTGTAGAAATGTAATGACCATTGTACGGAGAGTAAATCTTGTACATTTCTTATTTCGACCAAAATGAAAAACACACATCAGAATAGGTTACAACCGGCTGCTGTCCTGAGATTTTGACATAGAATATGACACGAGTGTTTTCAACAGAAATCAGTTTTAGTATATCGGAAATTGTCAATGTCAATATAAAACTTGCTGTCAATATGTATGCAGAAATAGAATTTAAGGGAAATTTGTATCATGTATAACGGGAAATCTTGATGCTATTAAATACTTTACGCTGTAAAACATATTGCTGTGAGCAATTGATTGTGCGATTTGCCTCTGTATTTTATATTGAACACTGCTGTTCAAATCGCCATCGTAAAATCTGCACTTGCCTGAATGCAAGTGTACTCAAGCGTTCTCCTAGGTCGAATGCCTTTCAAATTATTTAGTTTATGTACAGTATACCCGAGCAATACTATTGTTCTCGCTATTCAATAGATCGAGCATTTGAAAATCAAAGACTGACGAATACACTTAATAATAGAGTTTTATCTTTGCATGAAAACCGCATTGCAGTTAGCTAGAGCGCAGAGGCGGTCTTTATTTATGAGGCGATTTATTTTTACATTGTAGACCTCAATCACATTTGTTTAAATGGTTTTAAATATCATTTTTTTATATAGATCCAGATGTTTAAATTATACTGGAAGAAATTAAACTCCATAGTTTAATGTTTTTTTTGTTATTTTCTAAACCCATACTTCAATGCAATTGTCTCACGTGGTGTTCTAAAGCTAAGTTATATAAAACTGTATTGCGTAACAATATTAAGCCTCAGTTTTATAAAACTAGTTCGCAAAGTTTCTACAAACATCTCTATTGTAACGTTCTAAAGCCTCGGTCATATGCAACGGTCACGCTAGACATTTTAAAGCTACACTTTGATGACAATATCATGTGTACGGTTCTTAAGTCTCAGTTCTATGGGTCTTTATCCATAATTTACTTTCCTGCTTTACATTACGAAGCCTTCTTTCTGTCATGCTTATTCATGCGAATCAAAGCTATATTGCTACATCAGGTTCTAAAGCACATTTTCTTTAAAGCTTCCATACGTACCATTTTAAAAAACTCAGTTATTATATTTATTATGACGTTACCTAAACCGCAGACTCATTAAACTTATGTCGTACCCTTCTAAAACATAAGTAATATGGAACATCATTGCTTAACATATGTAAGCTTCCATTGTTTCAAACCGAAGAGTGAAAGCGAAAAAGGTTCTATTCTGCTTCTTTATTTAATGTCACTTAGAACCGTTTCGCATTCACCCATCGAAACTCTCTTGCGTGTTGTTCTTAAGCCTCAGTTTTAAAACTTTACCTGCAGTGGGGTTCTTAAACCATCAGTTCTATGAACATGAATATCGTAACATTATAAAGCTTAAGTTCTGCTTAACAGATTGTAGATTGTCGAATCACGTTAAAAGCGTAAATGGATTGGTCGTTATAAGGCCTAGTTTAAGGAATGTTTGGCATGATAATCCCCTGCTGTGCATATCCTGATAATTGCACTGGTGTCACAGTAGGGGCCAATTTCCTGTGTATTCGTTTATTGGCTCAGGGCCATTTAGGGTCCATTTTTATAATAAAACTTCCAAAGCTGCACAGCAGGATACTCAGATCGGAGATCTGATAAGAGGGATCAATGCAAGTAGATTAAGATCAATTAACAGAGGTTGTGTACTATACACAGATTTTGGGGGGTCACTTATAGAAGGCTTAAACTAGGCCTTAACGACAGAGAACGAACGTTCATTGTACGTTTATGACGTCATCCTTTAATTGTGTAAATTTTATAAGGTAACGCATATTTTTGTAAGAAACTATAATGTTATAAGAAGCAAAAAAGTAACAATACTCCCTCAGTTTTTATTGTACTAATATTAAAGGAAGCTCAATAAACTACATTCATAAGTCAATATCTTAAATCCATAAGAAACCCTTTTTTATTGTCGACTTTCAGAAAATACGCCTACTTTCGGTTTACATTCTTGGCTTTTTACTGTAAATCAACGTTACACTTTCGACATACCGGTAACGAATTCGCGAACAATTCATCGAATTTGTGTTACTCAAACATAATAGTACAAACTATAACTAGCAATACAGTACTATCAAACACTTAAAATATTACGAAAAACAAGTCAATATTTACAGCAGGAATAGACTAGAAGCAGACAACACTTTGGTTTACGTATGAAGCAATTGTTACCTTTCCTGTTCGATCAATATTTTAGTAGCGTATAACCGGCGTTTTCTGCTGTGTGACAAGTTTAAAACGTATGATTATTTAAACTTGTCGTACTAACAAAATGTAAACTTGTAAGATGTTTTACGTGTTCGAGTTACATGACTGTCTATATTTAAGACATTTGAACATCGTTTATGTATATGACTATTTGACCATAGCCTGTGAAAATGTAATGGGCATTATTCTCAGAGGAACTACTCTACATGTATTTTGGCGGACCAAGAAGAAAACACACAAGACTAAATCCTTCGTTCGGGACAAACTGCTTCTCTCTGCAAGCAAGGAACAGGTGAATCGCATTATGATTTCGTATCCTTGCCAGATACAGATTTATATCCACTGCTGTTGCGTTGTCCTTCATAGGACACTTGTGATCAGTTACTTTAGACTTATTATGCTTGTGTTTCGACCACCCAAAGACCAAACGTGAAAGCGTGAATCGACAAAAATATTTATAAAAATAATATGTGTTTTTACAAATTTTTAATTCCTTTTATTTCCAGAACAAGTGCAATATATAGTCAAACGTTGCAAACTGGATTAGACGCGGAGACCTTTGGCTTCAAGGTTAGTGTGTACCATCTACATTGGCCGTTCACAGCACTGCGTTCCAACAGTTAAATGAGTAATGTTACTAAGAATCAAATCGTGATTCATGATTATGGCTATTTTGAAGCTCGATTGCCTGAATTTCAACTTTTAATGTTTCGATTCATTGTCCTCAAAAACGGCATTATAGTTATATCCGCCTAGACACATAGTTAATTACAATTGTTTTCTACTTTCCTTCATCGGAGGCATTGGCTATTTATTGTTTCATTATATTGCTCTTCAGACGTGTTCTCACAAAGCGAGATTGTACTTAGATGTATCAAAACAGTAATCCTTCAATATAAACAAATACTAAAGCTTTAGTTCATGCTTTCTTTGATCTATATCTTTAAAACATACATTGAATAAACTAACAATACAAATGCAGTTTACTGTCCAAAGCCTTTGCAAAATATATATAAGCATTCATTTAAAGTCAAGTAGACACTGATTATTATCTCTTATCAAAACTGTTGACTGCTCCCTCAGCAATTGACCTTCGTTGTTAATATCGATGTGTTAAAGCCGTAAGAATGATTGTACAATAGGGTTTAAAAAGATAATATTTTATAGTTTGTGCAATGTTTGGATACATGTGTGTTTAAAAGATATCAAGTAAGTGATTGAAGCGTATCATTCCATCAAAAAAGGTCTGACTTAAACAAGGAAGTAATTAACTTCTGAATATAATGCAGGTTGGTTTTCCCCGGTCTTCAGAGATTTAAGGATTGTTACAATTTTGAATTCCACTCTTTTCTATTGATTACTAATATTATGTTTTAACATTTTAAATTCAGACTTAAATATATTTCGCTAGCTGTGACAACTAAATGACTTGTGCAAACGTTAGGATTTTCGTAAAAGCATTTTATATATAGAATAAGATCGATGCAGAAGCATTTGGTTTCAGTGAAGTATTATTAAATTGACTTTGTTTGTGTTTTTAACGTAATTATGTTTTTCGATAGGGTAAAAAAGGAGAATATGTTTGAGTGTGTTCAGTGTATAGATAGATGTGCTTTAAAGGATGAAATAAAAGTGTTTTAAACCTTCAAAATAGAAAGTAGATTTTTCAACAAGGAAGTTATTTGCTTCTGAATATAATTCAGGTTGGTTCGTTTATACCATTATAAGCTCGGTTGTTCAGAAAGCTAACAATTTATTCCAAACACTCTCGAGTTCGCTTCCGGAGTCAAATTCACTAGTACTATAAAGTGTCTAATTGAGTAAACTGAGGGTTCAAAATGTAATAAGAAGTTAAGAGAAATACCAATTCGCCCTGTACTTTTGATTGTGTTATTAATTAAGGAATCTCAATAAACTAAGCCCATTAGCAAAAACGTTTAATGTGTTAGATAAAGAATAACTTTAAAAAGAGACATTTTTTGATGTTGATTTTGCGAAAATACGTCTACTTTCGATTTCCGATTTTTATTCATGGCTATTTGCTGTAAATGAATTCTACTTTCGATATCGCGATAACAGTGTTTTCGCAACAATAAATTCGTCAATAACTCATCAACATTGTGTTATTAAAACAAACATATAGAATTGAAGCTATGACTAGAAAACCTAACTTTAAAGCAATGGAAATATTACGAAAACTGCTTTTAATCAATATTTACATCAAGATAATCTCAAAGCAGACAACACTTCTGCTAACGTATGAGCACATGTCACCTCCCTTTGCGGGGAGCTGTTCGAATAATGTTGTACTAACTGCATAACTGTCGTTCATGCTGTCTGAAATGTATAAAACTCTTGATTATTTTAACTGGTCACGTTTGTAAAAAGTATACTTTTTCTGTATTTCATGAAATTCTGCTATATATTCGGCAGTACTTAAGCAAATCGTTTTATGTATATGACTGTTGACTATACTTGTGAAAATGTAATGACCATTGTACGGAGAAATGAAAAACACACAAGAATAAATTATTTGTTGGGATCAAAAAGCTTCTGTCTCTGTGAGCAAGAAACAGAAAAATTGCATTATTTGTATAGTTTCCAGATACGGGATTGTATCCTCTGCTGTTGAGTAGTCCGTCATCGGACACTTGTGATCAGATACTTCATATCCATTGGTGTTATAACGCGATGTTACTACAAAGCAAAAGAAAAACGTGAAAGCGAAAAGCAACAGATAATAAATAAAACAATTATGGTGTTTACAATTTTTTTTTTTTTATTTTTTATTTTTATTTTCATAACAATTGCAAAGAATTGTTAATCGTTGCAAACAAAATGTACGGTCCATTGTTTTCAAAGCTGGTAAACCTCTATGTTTGCCGTCAATAGCACTTTGTCCCGACAGTTATATTGCTACCAACAATAAACCGTGATTTAATTGATCGGGTTATTTGAAATGGCCCTCGATGTCCTGGGTTTCATATTCCGATTTTCGAATGTCCTCAAACACTTCATTATTAAAACCGACAGACATATATTCATCATTATTCGATTCTGCTTAGTTGCATCTGAGGCATTTGCTTGTTCTTGTTCGTTTTGCTTATTCTTCATCCGTGTTCTCACAAAGCGTGATTGTGCTTAGAAGGATCAAAACAGGATTCCTTTAATATAAATAAGTAATACAAGTTTTAGTTTATGCTTTTCACGATCTATATCGAAAACCTATAATCTTTATCCCAGACTTCTGGATGTGTCCCTTAATTAAATTAATAAAGAATCCATACTACCAAAACATAGATATTCCCTTAATTAGAGCTGTTTTCTATCGGAAGTGGTTAATATCATTTCTTAAAATAGTCCTTAAGTGGCTGTAGACACATTCGGAAATCCTCGGCCATTTTATCAAAAACAACCTCGGATGTAGATGGAAGGTTTATGTACTCAGAAATTGGTATGTTTAAGTCCGCTGCAAGAAGACGCGTAGTAATTTAATTATGCACTAAAACTCAACGGCTTAACCCTTGATAATCTTAATTATGTTGGCAATAATACACTTCACTGGTCATCAATTTAAACTTAGATCGACAAATATAAGCTAAACTACTACTTTTAAATAATTAAAGATATAATTCAAAATTTTACGAAATACTTCTACTGTTGTACCTGCATCCATTCGAGGTTGTTTTCGAAAAAAAATGCCGAGGAGTTCCAATTGATGTAGACAGTGAATATCGTCGTTTAACGAAACAGTTGACTCTTCAGTAATAACTAACGTCAGTTGTTGACATTGATATGCCTGCTTGTGTTTATCCTTAATAATTATTTTAAATAGGTCGTTTAAAATATGTCATTTTGGAGTGTGTTCAATATTTGGATAAATATGTTTTTAAAATGATGACAAATATGTGTTTAAGCGTATCAGAACGATATAGGCGATTTGACTTAAATAAGGAAGTAGTTTGCAGGTTGGTTGACCTCGGTTTTTTGTAATCTTATTCATGATTTTGAAATTCACACTATTCATTTCATGAATACAATTTTTGAACGTTTTAGATTCATACTTTAAGTTATATTCACTAAGTTTGATGTTTATGTTTCCTACAGTTCTTCCGTTGGGATTTCAGTAAAACTTATGTTACATTAAATATTATGGAAGCTTAGGTGTTAGCTTTGACTTACTATTGTTGTTATGTTGATGTGCTTTCACTTGTCATGGAGTTTTCATTATATTCAATATCTTTAACATGTTTATTTGGGAGTGTGTTCAATTAGTGGATAAATGAGTTTTTAAATGATGACAAACAAGTGTTTTAAGTGTAACAAAGCTAAAGAGGCGATCTTATTTAAATACGAAACTTTTTTGCTTGCTTTATACAATGCAACTTGGTTTCTGCGGTCTTCAATGACCATAGGGAATGCAAATGGAATTGTGATTTGAAATCAACGCTACTCATTCGACCTTTTGTCATTTTTGAACTTTTTTGATCCAGTCATTAAAATACGTTCGATAATCCGGGACGACTGAAATGACTTTTGCTTACCTTTTGATTTAAGTCATAGTATTGCTATATTAAATAAGACCGACGCAGAGTGCTTGTAATGTCGATAATTTATACTAAATGACATAACCGAATAATTATTATAAAAACTAGGTCGTAACATGTATATTATCGAATTAGCGATTGCAATTACATGTGCAATTGCCAGCCAGAGGTATATTTCATTTACTTATGAGGTGATACATATATATCCTGTTTGCCATTGCATTTAGCAATATCGATAATTTATCAGCACAGTTTAATTAGATAAAGCTTACATAATAAGTCAGTGTATAATTTTATAATCCGACCCCAGTGGTCTCACAAATTCATGTTTGGATTATACATCTAGTTATTTTACTTAAATATCACTGTATGTCCTGTCGTGGAAAGGAAGTCCGACATATTGATTGGATGTTAACTATTTATTTTAATCTGGATAAAACTTAATACATATGTTGAAATAGATACGGGAAAAATGCGAATTACCATAATGTCGTTATGACCATTTACACAACGCGTAATTTACATAATGCGGAGGTTGTTATAATATTAACATTTTATTCGCCCCTTAGCATACTAGCAGCACGGTTTGCAAGCATTTTACTCCCCTATTACCCGTACAATTCAAACTAACATGACATTTTGGGTATGTGTTTATCAACAAAATGTACGCATGATTTATTTAACGCACTGATTTAGATGTGCATTAATCCAAACGGAACGGGCTAAATTCCAGTCATAAAAATATATTTGACAGCCATATCGAAATTCCATGCAAGATGCGTTTTCATTCGTCCATAACGCGATTAGTAATGACGTTATCGACCTAAGATATATAAGTATAGGTATGTTTTCTGTTGCAGCTTTGTGAATTGTGAATTTCGTTAGTTTTTGATTATCCGTCGCATGATATTATGGCGTTGACATATGGCTTGCTGAATATGATATGTTTACGGTATATGCAATATTTGTTAAGGACGTTGACATACAATCAGCTTGCTATAGATGGGATTCGTGTTGGGTATATGCGATACATGTTCGGGACAAAATGAAGTTTATCCATGATTTTATAAATAATGTAACTTGCAGTTAGCTTCGTTACAAACTCGTTGTTGTTATGTTGTATGTAATTGATCTTGATTATTACTTCCATATTCTTGTTTTCAGTGGTACATGTACTTAAATGACGGCGACAACCTTCAAAACATCATATGACGGGCTGCTGATGACAATGAAACAATTTATCGACCAATAACAATTATTCAAATCGAACTTTCGCATTGAAGAACGTTTTGATTTAATTCATTGTATCTTGAACTTCCATGAGAATTTGCCATGGCATCAAAGCAGATTCAGTGTGAAATGTGCTGTAATGAAAATGCGGTGGGACATTGCAAAACTTGTGGATACGTGGGTGAAACATGTGTAAATATTCACACGAGAGGAAAGATGTTTCAAACTCATATTGTCATTATGCTCGAGGCTGTGAAAATGGATAAGGATGGTACTGATACTCCAAAAGTCATATTGTGGGACATCACAGAAGAAAGATGTAAACAGCATCCGACTGAGAGAGCTATCTTTCTTTGTAACATTCATGATTCCGTGATTTGTGGCAGATGCCTTCATTCGGAACATCTTTCTTGCGGAAAAGAAGTTGTTGACTTGTTGCATGAAGTAGTTAACATTGACTGCGAGAAAGTCAACACAATGAAGTCCGTCTTAAAGGAGGTAAAAGATGAAATTCTGTTTTTGAAAGCTGAAGCAGAACAAAGCAAGGTGAGCTACAAGAAAAACGCTGATAGATGTATGCAAGAATGTATGGAGTTAGGGAATAAAATTAAAAGACGGGTAGATGAATTGACAAGTGACATTATTCACGGAATAACTAAGACAAATGACATAAACGCAAGCACCCATTCCAGTATTACTCAGACGTGTAACGAGAAAACCAAGTGGTGTGAGGATGAAGAAAATAAAATTGATGATTTGTTTGACAATAATCTGGCTGGGCACTTGTACCTAATGCACAGACATTTTGAGAAAAAGGTTTCGGATGCCAGATCCCATCTCAAAGAAATCAAACACAAAAATACTTTTAAAGGGTGTGACTTCAAAGAAAACAAAGTAATACTAAAATGCCTGTTTGAGGATTTGGAGGAAGTTTGTGAACAACGAGAAGAAGTTACTGGGAGTGACGATGGAAATGCCAGCGATGTTTTCGCATCCACCCCGAAAATAACCAAGGTATCCCGTATGATGCAGTTGCTTACTTGCTATTAACTGTTATATTCCTTACAAGGCACATGTCGCATTTTATCTCAGCTGCATGGTAACATCAACGAATTGTTCTAGCGTTACATCACGAAATTGTCTTCTTATTGAAACATTAAGTGTTTTATGAACTCATGCATGAAATATAAATTATGATTTATTCTGGCTTGTCGAAGTATATCACATTGCATCGAACTATTACGTATAAGAATATCCTAATTTGACTAAATTTGACCGATTGGAAAATCATTTTTAAAACGTTTAATTTCTTTAAAGAACTATTAATGTTAAAGGTTTACATGTTTGATTTCAGACACGGCGAGAGCTCACTGTACTGTTGAATCAGGCCAAACACGAACTATATAACTCAGAAAAGGTTTGTACTAATCTGATCGTGTAAAGCTTTACACATCATTGTCTTAAAATACGATACAATAGAACGTAACAAATATGATCAAGTATAATCGGGGCCGTTTTGTCTTCGCAAGAATACTTTAACAGCCACAGAATAATACATAGTGGTTAGATATCACACCAAAATTATCGTCAAACAAATGTTGTGGTAAGAATAACACTGTTTTGTTTCTTCTCGTAAGCAATTGAAGCCGATCAACAAAAACTTAATTCCATCGCATTACTACGTTAACCTTTTAAAATGGACTCCATGGTTTCAACTGAATCAAAAACTAATGATAGAACATTTTTGAAAGATGCCTATATAAATACATTTAATTGACTTGTAGAAAAGGTCCTAGTGATCGTTTCGCCATTTGTCCAATATACCTCATTTTCCTACAACTATTGAATGGAAGCTACACTAAAAATAGCTAAATGTTTAACAGAGGCCCTGTGTAAAGGCACAATGCTTTGGCAAGCCATGCACTAGACGGCAGATACATAACGTACAAACAACACTGCATCAAACTATATTTACAGTTTGTACAGTAAGGATTCACTTTAAGGTAATGGAAAATGAGATCTGTATCTTATCGTTGAGTGCTTGTTTTTTGTATGTAATTCATTGTATGACTTAAAACGATTTGCGGCGTCATCAAGTTGATGTCGGCTCCGATAAGGTATTTATTGCCTGCATTGTTCAATTATCTACACATCTTTGGAGTTTATGTTGAGAAATAGTTTCTTTGTGTTAAATATTTCGTTATTTCCAAAGAATTAACTCGCTGGTATGGCCTGAGTAAAACGTTTAAAATTAAACATTATTTAAGCTGTTCTAGGGATACTTTCAAAACAGGAATTGAAGCCCTTTATACATCCTGATTGGACTTTTATTGTTTCTTTAACATCGGAAAACGATTTCAAGTGGTGAGGTATGCTTTTGTCTTAGTTTTGTCTTGAAACTGGCCCCAGTCTTAAGCTTTACTTTTATTCAATACAATAGTTATCGTTATCCATACCAATATGTTATGCTTCAAATTATTACACTATTCCAGACACAGAAGGAACTGCGTGATGAGCTGAAACGAGTGAAACAAGACCTTTCTCGTTCAGAAAAGGTAAAACCTCTTACAACTATTTGTTTTGAATATTTTTGCAAAGATTTTCAGGGAACGCCAGGAAATTGAGCCTCTTACGTTAGTAAACCCGTATTCAAAACATATGTTTATATGTATATTATAATTATTTATTGTATATAAATATTGATAGTCACATTGCATTGTCTTTCTGTTCTGATAGTCCAATTTAAACTGCTACCGTTATAACATCCTGCCGTTTTGTCACTTTCAGACAAGAAAGCAGTTCGAACAAGAGTTATTGAAAGCGAAACAGGACGTAGAGAACTCTGAAAAGGTAAGTTGATATTTAAGCTATCGACAAGTAGGTGAATTCAGACAAAACAGTATAGAAGTAAAAACGGGCAAACTAAATTAAATCCATTCTATCCAATTGTCAAGTACAAAAGGTACAATATATAAACTGACTTCTTATTTTGTAGTGAAATGTTCACTGTTGTTTATATTACTGATAAAACGCCATATTTCATAGAAAAGCACAAATGAAACTCCGGTATGAAGGTACAGCAACTATTTAAACAGACAACAGACATAAAGGGACTTATGATTTGACGCTTTTCTTGTGGCATGTATGCCGTTGAGTTCGGTGTGTTAACACGCATCCGTCGAGTTTGCATGTCGAGTCCAATACGTGTTAACTCCCGAACGAGACGGGTAGCCGATAACCAGTAATGCGTCATATCATAATTTTCCATTAAATGTATACCTTACTATGAATTGCTTTTTTATTTTTTCGGTTTCAATATGCAAGTATGTTAATTTACCTCTGTCAAATGTCCAAATATGTAATGGCTTATGCGTATGAAGATGTATCGTGCTTTTATGAATTAAAGTCAAGGGAGGCTTCTCCAGCGAAACAAGTCAAAAATTACTAAATTAACATAATTGAGCAAACAAAATCAGATTTGATTGTTATATATCAGCAAAATAAACAAATTGTTAACACCAAAACAAATAAATTCGATAGACGCATTGCATTCTTTTTCTGTTCTGATAGTCCAATTTGAAAACTGCAAACTAATACTATAATGCCGTTTTGCCGCTTTCAAACAAGAAATCAGTTCGAGCAAGAGTTACTGAAAGCAAAACAGGACATAGAGAAATCTGAAAACGTAAGTTTTCTTTAAAAAGTTATTTGACAAGAAGGTGAATAAATGTATGACACTTAAGAAGCCTGAGTAAATCGAGCAAACTAAATGCATACCATGCTATTCAAATGTCAACAAGAAAAGGTACAAATAATATATTCACTTCTTATTTTGCAGTGAAATTTTCACTGTTGTTTTTTTACTATAAAACGTCATATTTCATCGAAAAGTACAAATGAAACTCCAAATTAAGGTACAGCAACTATTCAATCTGACAACAGACATAAGGGAATTTTATATTTGACGCTATTCTAGTGACCTGTTTCACGTCGAGCTCGGTTTGTAAGCACGTATCCGGCGAAACTGCAGGTCGAGTCGAATACGTGTTAACTCCTCGAAGGTGACGTGTTACCGGTCACCAGTAATGCGCGTCAGATCATAATTTTCTATTTAATGTATACCTTACTATGATTTCCTTTTTTTCTGCGCAGTTTAAACTGCTAACGTTATAACATCCTTCCGTTTTTGCGCATCAGACAAGGAAGCTGTTCGAACGAGATTTACTGAAAGCGAAACAGGACATAGAGAAATACGAAAAGGTAAGTTTTCAACATAAAATATTTGAAAATAGGTGAATAGAGATATGACACCGTGTAAAATTGTGATTGCTTGTTTGAAGGCGGTACCTTAATATGTTTTAGAAGACAGCATGTTAACTGAGTATTAATGGTTGCTTACTTCATAAATTGTTAATCATTTATCTTACGTTTATGTGTGTGGTATCTTCGATTGTGGCATTTTAATCGAATATCTTAGCGATTTCTTGATAAAGTCGAAACAAAAGTGACGCCAAATCATTATAAACTACTTAATCCCACAGCGAAATCATCTTAAAACAGTTTATGTATTCATATACGGTCGATCTGTGGTGTTAAACACGTTGTGTGTCTCTGGCTTAAACTGTGTTGCTCCATAGCCTGTGTTGGTCCATAGTCTTTTAACGCAGTATTTGTTGGCGTTGTTTTCCCTGTATTTAACAACCTAACATACAAAACATTAATGCTCTAACCTTGAAAAGCAGACAAACATAGTTAAAATATATATTATTTTTTTATAAAGGCCATCGTTTAGTCCCTTCTGCTTACCAGAAAAAAAAACCGTTGTCAAATATGATTGACGGGGAAATAAGTTGCCATACAAGATTAACAGGAAAACCGTATTGACAAATATGAATTCAAGCTGTAATCGGCAGGACATATTAATACTTATGCAGCGAGAAATGAAAAATTTGATGATTTCAGGCGGTCAGATATGTTATCGTCTTTTTTTGGTCTTGAAACTGGCCATAGCATTATGCTTTATTTAGTTTCAATAGAAATAGGCACCATTATGCATACTGATATGAAATGTTACTATTCCAGACACAGAAGGAACTGCGTGATGAGCTGAAACGAATGAAACAAGAACTGTATGATTCAGAAAAGGTAAAACCTCTTACAATATTTTGTATCGGATAATTTTGCAAGGATTTAAAGGGAAAGCGAGAATAGTGAAACTTTAGCGTTGGTAAACCCTCACTATAAAACAAATGTTTAAAAGTACATTATATGTAGTCATTATATATAAAATTCGTTAAACGCGTTGTGATGTATTTTTGGTCTTATAATCCAACTAAAACTTCATATGTACTTTCCTGCCGTTCTGCCGCTTTCAGACAAGGAAGGGATTCGAACAAGATTTATTTAAAGCGAAACCGGGCATAGAGAAATCATAAAAGGTCACTAATCCATATAAAATGTTGTACAAGTAATTGCATTAAAATGACATTATAGAAACATGAGAAGAACGGGCAAAATAAATTAAATCCATGCTATTCAAATGTAAAGTCAAAAACGAACAGAACAGGCTAATAAACGTGACTTATAAGAGCCATAGGTGTTAGAACAATCATACACTTTTTTAAACAAGGAACGAGCTATGTGATGAGCTGATAACAGTAAAACATGACCATGACGAATTAAAGATGGTGGGTGAGACATTTCTTAAGAGGTTTTATGAATCAAAGCGTGCATGTAAACAGTGGTTGTACTTGTTGTAAACCTTATATTTGGCATGGCAAGAGCAAATGTTTGTTAATGTGTAATCATTGAGATTATCAATCGACAAAAAACGCAAATGATGTTTCGTATTTCATTAATTATATTAGTTACTTGCCATTAGCTAAAATACGTTAAAGAAGAGCATCATAATTCGGAAAAGGTGAGATCATTTAAAATATGGAGTAATTGGAACTGTTGCTAAATAGTATGTTTATCAACATTGTCATTTATCGAGAAGTTTTTTTTTTCGTCATATTTTGAATAAGCTGTAAATGATATATTTCCAATTATGCGCGATAAAGTACAACGCATTGTGAAACTTGTAGAACAAATGCTGATCCCTTAAGCACATATACAATATGTATTACCAATACATATTAAGATTCCATTGTGAAAATATATATAAGGCACAAGGCCATGTCTGTACGTTTCTGTACTATAACATACTTAGTCTGTTCGAAAGCTTGACAGAATGGCATGATATCTAGCTCTCTTGCTATTTCAACTCAGAAGAAGAGTGTTACGGATCCAGAGAGATCGTTCTGTTTAAACTAAATCAATGCACACACGCAGTTTTATGCTTAACATATGTCAAACAATCAAGATAAAGCCTGAGCTAAATGTGGGATCATATCTTGTTTTGGGTAAAATCCATCGCTGCAATTATGGAAAACACGAGTATACAAAAAAAGACAAATATGATCGGCGATTATGTGTATTCAGTCCATACTTTTAAATCGTTAATTACATGCCACAAAACATCACGTCAATATTGATCTTCACAATTTTAAGGGACTCGACACCATGACCAGTAATCGGCAAATACAATATATCCTCAAAAGAACCATATAATTCTCAAAACGACCTAGTATGTGGTCAATTATGCATATGTTTACATGCTTTAAAAAAAGAGACAGTGGTGTCGCTCCAAAGCTGTCTCACATGACTTTCCCCGTTTTACAAATTGTACGGAATGGGTTCCAAGTTTAAAAGTTGCGCAGTATGTTTTTTTCCAAAGACCTTGTAGGACACATGATCGTTGCGCACACTAACATGTGAATAAGCGTTTTAGGCAAGTTGCCTTTTTCGGACGCTATATTTAGCATGTAAAAGACACTCGATGAGTGTCTATAAATATACGGAAGCTATTTTGTAGGTATTTGGACTTACTGTGAAGACGACTGTTGTAACATCTGGTGTCAAATTTCTTTAAAAAATTGAACACTCTTAAGTTCCGAATCGCTCTCTCATGGTGGCTGTATTATATCCATGCTGCTTATCAACAGTAACATAATCCCTCATCTGTTGGTTATGAAAGTAGATATATCATCACATAACTACTTCTTTCATTCAAATACAAAACGGTGCAAATGTCACGAAAATATGTTCCAACACTAAATAAACACAGCTGAATGATCTGTTAAGTATTCGAACAATTGCTAACCCATTAAAAATGTTAACAAGACAACGTATGTTAACAATACTGACCTATGTGTATGTATAAAGACTTCAATGAAATTAAGCATAAACAACTAAACCATGGTCTTTTCTCCATACCGTACGGATCCTATTGCTGTCCGTATCAAGTGATCTTTGATTATTCAGACGTAGCATTGGACTTATTGCGACAAGGGGTTCTTCTCTAGCAGCGGGACTATATGCGTGATCTTAAGCGCACTAGTTTGTGAAAATATAGTAACATTTGATGTTGAAACTCCGAGCGAGAACATAGGCGTGAGATGAAACGCATTATTTTGTGTAATCCTAGGAATGTTAGATGTTTGAACTCCCGAGATGTTAAAAGGGTAGGATAGTTAGCGCACCGGTGTTAGTAATTGTATGAAGGTTAGGTGTTCCAACCCCTGAGAGGTTAACAAGGCGTGTCAGCTAGCGCACCGATGTTAGTAATTGTATGAAGGTTAGGTGTTCCAACCCCTGAGAGGTTAACAAGGCGTGACAGCTAGCTCACTGGTGTAAGTTATTGTATGAAGGTAATATATTTGAACCAACGATCGGCACTATAGGCGTTTATGTTAGCTCACCGATGCACGTACTTGTAGAGGGGTTAGGTGTTTGAACCCAGGAGAGAGGTTAAATAGGCTTTATATTAAGCTCACTGGTATTTTCGTACTTGTAGGAATGTTAAGGGTGAACATGTATGATTAATTGCGTTGGATTGTGTAAGTAATAGGTGCACTGGTTTGTGTGTTATTTTATGGAGGATTGCATTTCGAATCCAAAGCAGAAACATAGGCATGGTGTTAAGTTAAGTGCAAACGTCTTGTATAAATGTTGCTCTATTGATAAAGTATATACTCAAATTCGTTTAGTATACCTTTTTATATTATTAACCTATTGATTAAAATGCGTATATAAATGGACAGTTTAAGTCATCAATATTGTGTCTGCTTTAAGGAAAAAGCAGTTGTCAAGGCAGAGCTTTCACCCCTGAAAGACTGTATTAAGTGTAAGTTATCTTGTATTGACTACGTATTGTGCAGGTAATAAAACATTATGATTTGACAATTCATTTAAATTCATTTTCAAATATCCATAGTGCACAATAATATTAAAAAACTATGTTATGTATTATTCATTGCATGGATTGGTGTAAATTGTTGTGGGTATTTAGATAACATTAACTTTTGTCAACTATTGTAACTGTTATATTAAGTTTTTTTTTTTTTGTCATTTATAAAATCAATGTTTAAAGCAATAAGATTTGCGGTGCATCGACCCGCTCGACACGAATTGTTTAAATAATTGTGTTGCTCCTAACAAAACATTTCTGTGCTAGCAAGATGTGCTTAAATCCATTATTGAGCTAACATGTTTTATGTCATTTTGTTTTATAGGGACTCAACCAACTGGAACAGTTGATGTCAAAATCACTTATGAACTTGGTTGGAGTATAATTCACTTGGTTTTTACATTCCCGGATGGCATTCAGACGGTAATCATTTTTATTACTTATAATCACGTGTTGAAGCTAACAAGTATTTGCAAAAACAGTTTAACACTGTTAAAATATATTATCTTGTACAAATGGACATTACCTTCGTTATATTGACATACTGCCATAATCAGACTAATTCTCTACGCAAAAAATGATTTTATTTATATATTTTAATAGTCATTCTAAACTAAGGAAAGCGTTATTTTGATAGAAAAACAAGATCGGTCGAAGGCTAGCTCCAGGGCATGATGACGGGCAGTGGGAACAAATCACCTAACACGACAGGCGTTAAATAATAAGAGGCATAGTTCAAGCTTAGTTATAAAAGTTAAATTTACAAGCTTGTACATATCAGGGTCATATCATATTTTGTATCATTCCATACTAGCTTTTGTTCTAAAAAACATTTTAACCTACCCTATTAATTATCGTAATTTCTCATCTCGGACAGTATTAACGTTTTGTATAAGTATAATAGCTCAATACATCTTCTTTAAATAATCTACTTGAATTCCAATTCACGATTTGTGAATGTTAGCATTTTTTATGTAAGATGATTTGTTTAAAAACTTCAGTAAGTAAAAACAATACATCTATACACAAAACGATGTGCATAGTATTTCCATTTTTCTTTAATATATTTAATTTTGTAGAACATATTAAACCTTAAAAGACAATCGCCTTATACGGGGATAATGATTTCGAATTTAAGATTATGTCACGTAACATCATAAAATGCATATTTCATTCAACTAGTTCTGGATTTGACGAGCTGACTTACATATTTCAAGTCGGATTTAAAACACATTAAGCTCTAGCTACATGCGATGCTGAAGTATTGAACCAGGAATACTTAGATAGTTTATCTTTGAAGACGGGTTCAATAAGCAACATGGCCCGTGAAAAAAAAGAAATACACAAATAAACATTTACTAATAACAAAGCAAGTGTAGAATTTTAATATACGAGCTTTTAGAATTTAATATGTTTACAATACGTTATACATATCAGGAAGGACATTATTAAAGACAACGTGAACTTTGAAAAGTGAATGTTCACATCATAGACTAAGAAGGTGTCAATACACGTACACATGTATACATTGTTAACATAGTGTAACATAAAAATCTGAGTCAAATGAACTTTAAACATATTGAATATACACATTTCAAAGACACAACTATCGACCATTCAATACTTACACAACAATGAATGGCTTTTCCAATACATAACTGTAAATGTTACGAAACATAATTTAACAACAAACTAAGTGATTTATCTTCGTTAACTTGATCTTAATATGTTTAATGTAATATGTACTTAATTTTATTAGATTAGTACTTTGAGTACTTTCGATGAGTTGTTTGAATTGATACATATACGGATTGGTTATGTTTAGTAATTTATATTGAACCTAAGATTCATCCGATCATTTTACTCCGTCTATAAGTATAATGCATACTAAGTGATATCCAGTCAGAAACTCAATTGAAATTTGCCTTCATTTAGAGTGTGACAACAAACATTTGTATATGTGCATGACGTCATTTCCTGTTTTAGCATATTAAGTACCGAAGGTCCTCAAACATTTCTTCATAAAATCAAACAATTATCACTTTACAGATAACAAATGATTTATTGTATTAAATTAATCTTTACCATATAAGAAAATGAGATATAAACGTATGACTTACTGAAATACTGACAATTATGCAAAAGCAATCCTAATGTTTATTTAAAAATACGTGTGTGTGTGTGGTGGGGTATTTATTATTTTGACCATCAGAAATAAAAGCAATGTTAAATCATATAGCTTTAAAACACAACAGACATGGTTATAGGATACGAAAAACAAGGTATAGCATGTGATACGTATATATACTCGACATAAAGGATTGCTACATGAATATATAACTAACAAATAGCTGTACATACCAAGTACATTTTTTATGCATTGTATCGTATGGATGAAATTTCTTAGCCAGTAACCCCGCTTACTTATTGGAAATGCTTTATTGTAAATGACATGTTCTATTAAACTTAAGCACATAAGGCCCTTAAACAGCCCTGTCTCTATTAAAGTACATTTTAAAGCACATGTTGATCGAACTGTATTTGCACAACAGTAAATCGCCTAACAAAATACAACATACAAATCAGATTTTTATAAACATGCGTGTTACATATAACAATACAGTGCGTTCCTTACTGTCTTTATTGGTATAAGGACAGTTCCTTATCGACCGTTATTGACTGCAGTCTAATCTACAATTATAACCTCTGGCCTGTCCTATAAAATGGAATGTTCCGGAAACGACGTAAACGAAAAGCTTATATTAAATATGGGAATTGAATGATGATAGGAGTTCAAATTGATAACAGTAATAACAGTATGTACATTAAAACCACTCAAACCATGAACTCTTAAACCTGAGAAATAGAGAGATGAATAACACAACGAAAAGTTTCAGTAAAATGCTACTACTTTAGTTTCTTATATTTACAGTTAAAGATATAAAAACACATCGAGTATATGTGCATCCATGGTTGTATTGTATGTACAATAGATTTACAAGTATATGTTCACGAAACACATGTCTTATCACAAGGTAGTTTTCTTTCTTTTCAAAAATAAAGTTGCCTTCATATCACTAGATAACAAATATAAAGCAATAACATTTTTAAGTTAAGAGAATGGCATGCATTTTTATTTCAACAGCGTGAATTGTACTTTACCATATGCAGTAAGAATTACAAATATATAAATAATAAATACATTGGGTGAAAAAAACAACTATAAAAACTGCTTTTAAAATCAGATGTAGTTACCTCCGTTTGAACAAAACCAAAACTATATATTTCTTTTTTTACTATTCAAATATGCAAATTAGTGCATTGATTATAAAAACTTGTGAAATAAAATAATCTAACAATGGAATCACGAAATATTCTCTCTATACATTACCAAACAGCTCTGTGGACCGTAATGTTATGTAGTTATATAAATAAATAGAAATGTTTGTTGTTAATATGCCACGTCTAAATGTGTCGTTTTATTTGAAATCATAAGCCGACTAGTTTAAAAATACTATTAGACACAACATTATAATTTATTGAGTCACATATGTTGATAGCAACCACGGCATGTATGGGATGTGATATAATGTGCTAGTAGCCTCGTAACAGGAGGCAATAAATGTATAAACTGTAAAAGTGACATTAATCTTAAGAGATTAAGTAAGACAGTAAGATAAAAACATAAAATTGTTTTAAGGACTATCGTGTGTTACAATAATTCAGTTGAAACGAGCCCAATAATCGAAAAATCAATTCCCAATTCCCTATTCCCTAAAACTATTCTATTACCTGCTCTAGAAAAAATCAATTCAATTATATATTTCAATGATATGATTTTGGAAGATTCTTAGAAGAACTTGTGTAACCGATTAATATATAAATCATGAACTTGCGTTGAGCAACGAATGTCTATATAACAACCTGCTTGACAAAAATGGAGCTTACATACGTGGTCGACTGGCCGAGGAAAAACTGAAATAAAACCCTTCTTCTTAGGAAAATTCAGAAACTGCCCGATTCGCATCCAGATTTACAGGATTTTTCTTGTACCACTAGATGTCGGGCCTCACTACCCATAAGCTCCTTAACAATGATGTTTAAAAACATATCATTTACATTATTCATGTATACGTACTATATCAATTTGTACAAGTGTTTATTATATTGCTATGTTTTTTGTACATAATTGAAAACGAATAGAGCATTTATAGAATGAATTTGCATAATAACAGAATACTTTTACTATAAACATTTCTTATAAATTTGATCAATCAATTGATTCGTTGTCTTAACATGTTTATGCGCACGAAATACCCGTGCGTTAGAATCACTCGTGCTTACAAAACGCCACCTATTTTTTATTTCGTTTAAAACAAGGGGAATGAGTTTTCTTCCTATTTGTTTTACTCGAACGTAGAAAATTATATTCCCTTAATACCATTCTATAAACTCTTATTGAAAACAACAAAATTCATACTTTTTCAATGTTATTATATTGGAAGTTTCAGAGAAGCACTTAGGAAACCGATAGAATTAAAAGAACGAGAAATCTTATATAAATAATCCATTTTTTTTAGTTTGGTGATCTTTTTCAAATATACCCATTGTTGATTGGTAAAAACATTTTAAACTTCTGTACATACAAACTTAAGGCTGAAGACTAATATTAAAGAAACCTTAACACATATCTATTTTTACTAGATTCACTTAAAATAACATCCATGTTTTTCGACATCCTCTCGTTAACACGATAGATGACAACATACGTTTCACCAGCAAATCTTAATCAATGAACACTATATTTCTTAACATTGTCAACTTCAGGAGCAAGTGCCTGAATAAATACATTTCACATGTTTATATAACATATAGATAAACAGCAAAATAATGTATAGATAATACAAATATGGATACACTCATCCTTTATTTTAGATCAATGAATCGTTAGTAAAACTTGACACAACCTGGATCGAGTTCTTGCTATGATGATCTTATAAATGTTTTTATTTGTGCACACATTGTTCTTATTTTATTAAATTGTATCAAATACATACCATTCAAAAATTCTGAACAACAGCCATTACAGATGAAACCAGCAAGTCACTAAACACTTGCCTTTTTAGCACTTCGTATTAATGAAAATAAATATAATGCACAAGTTAAATGTTTAGCAGGCAAAACATCCCTTCTCCCTAGACCGTAAGTTAAATCAAACTTTCTAACTGAAAGAACAACTTCAGTATTGATGAATAATACCTTTGGCAATCCACTTCTTTAAAAGGTCCGGGAGAAACTGTTTAAAAAAACATAATTTAAAACGTATACAGATAAATTAATTCGGTTAGCAATCATGGCTTATGACTTAGAATTATTACATTCGTATAAATCAATAAAACAACAATGTTACATTTAAACTATTACTGGTAACGTCACCGTATTCTTTAACAATTTATCTCTGGCGATTCCGCCTTGAATCAGCGATGCCGCTTTTTAATACTTCACTTCATAACAATATTTATATATAAACTAGCACTGGTGATTCCATCGTGTACAGTGTACATAATGATTCATCTCAAGCGATTCCGCCATAAATCATCAATGCCGAATTTTATAACTTCATTACAATATTTGCATAATTACTAGTACCGTAACTAGAAGGTCACCGTAAACTTTGATTACAATACAGCCTTGATTTTCAGCTAACGAAACTTCTGATAAGCAGTCATTAAGTGCTAAGCTTTACAATTCAAAATTTCATCTTTCGCGCGTGTTTAAAAGTCCGCCTTCTGCCTCTCATTCAATACACACTCCCTGCGTCACTGACAATAGGTCGACCAATGAGGTTGAAACTCACTCCGCCCCTTCTCAATCATTGCGAATTAACTTCATATCATCTGAGCATTACTAATTAATTGCTGGCGATTCCGCCGTGAATCAGCGATGCAGCTCATATGATCTTCAGATTATCTTCCTTAATAATGCAAGAATTATGTAGTGCAGTGACATTAAGCGTAACATAATTGTGTACAACAATATTTTAATAACACATCTTTACAATATCATAAGACATAATCGTATGCATTCAATTTGTAACAGAACTAAACACAATCTACAAATCCATCTTTTTTCTAAGGAACACATATTATAATGGCTTGTCAGCCAAGACAGACAATTCATCTGTTTAGAGGTTATAATGGCAGCCAAGCCAAAGTACTTTCCATCATAAAAATATAAAACAATATTCATTAGCAGATACAGATCAAATCCTTGAAACTTACATAAAACATGTTTTGTTATCTCTCAGTGTTTTAACAACTCAACTTATAAAATATTTAAATAAGTATTCTTTGAAAAAACGTATTTTAATGCCATCATTCTGAATTTGAAATCTTCTAAACCAAACAATTCAGAATTATTTAGCATTGCTTAAAATATTTCTCGTTCAATTAAGAGAGTAGAATAAATTTTATTTATAATGCTTATCTTTATATGTTCACTATATGGCTAAAACATTGGCTGATGCTAACAGGTAATAATGTAACAAAAAACCACAATAGGTGAGGGAACACGATCGGAGCGCGGCACTTTGACAGGAAGTGACGTCAACGAGGAACAGTTGTGATACAGCTCATTTGGTTCCAGCCACGTGGTAGAAACGCGGATTCCGTGTAATCCCGACCTTATTGTTTTGCAGCGTTCGCCTACGTGTTTATTGCAAAACAAAAAAAATGTCACCTATACATTTCTTTAATAGTATTCCAATAGAACAGTCACTTTAAAAGTAAAACTAGAAGCACGTAATATTAAAGTGGCGAACATAACTTCCTTTAACGCACTTTTATTGATGCCTTTAAAAACAAAAGAAACATTTTCTCACTGGTTACACATTATGTATGAACTGAATTAACTCCTAATTTCTACATTCTATTTTCTCACTGCATAGTTTGATTCATCATAATAATACATGTATAATTATCAATACGACTTATCCTCTGTAAGAGGATTAAAAGCATGCTTTGTCCGGTCATTTCTGTAAACACGGACTTCTGCCTATTGCTCGGTTCAACCTCAATTTTAACAATCAATTGTATCGAATTGAACGTATCGGTTCCACAAAGCTTATTGCCTTTACATTTATATGTGCACGAAATGCTCGTGCGTATGAATCACTCGTGCTTATGAAGCGCCACCTGGTGGTTAATCCTTTATTAACAAGGACAATTTTTTCCTTCTAATTCGTTTTACTCAAACGTAGAAAACTATATAATTTGTTGGCAATATAAATGTTTTTATTTTTTCATTGAGTTAACAATTCATTTAGTATACATGAATATATACATCATGCAGTACACTGTATGCAAAATTACGTATTTTACTGACGTAACTTACAGAAAAGTGTTATAAATCATGAAGCTAGTTAAGTCTTCATGGTAATGTGACGAAACTCATACATAATACATCGTAAATTTTATTTGAAATGTTTTATCTAAAACACAAGCTTAAAAGGCTGTCGGGTGTAGGAGAATAGAGCCGGAGCTCTCCGAAAATACACTTTTTGTAAGAAAAGGGGAATAATGAAATAAAACAATCATAATTATCCTTAAATGAATCTCTATGTAAGTGTATTGTTGTAGTATACCGAAAACTACATCAGCATTTATAATAATAAATGGATTATGTGATCATATTAAAGGCATAAAAGGAATAGATGTGTTGCAATTAACTAATTTGATTTAATTGTCATAAATCAAGATATTAAGAATATTGTGGTCGATTACACTAAGAAGACACTAGAAGACACAAGACGCTAAAAATAGTATTTGTCACAAGTATACGATTTTGCACCGTACGTCATATTCATTGATGTCATCATGCGTGCCAATATTATTTTGCTATGCATTTAAAGCTCTTGAGGGTAATATACACGGATAATTTGACATGCAATAAGACTATTTTTGCCACGGGTAATTCAGCATGGTTACAAATGTCACATATCATGTTGAAATCCGCACTAAGATAGTTGATACTACTAATGTATTTTTACAATGATTAAAATAAACTAATTTAATGGCACTATTAATGAGTGAATGCTACGTTTGCATCTACTACGATGCACAAACTAAATAAATGACAAGATTCCTATTAAGTTGAATATTTAAATATAGGCGTAGAATAAAAGGAATATTTGTTCTATACGTGTTCATGTGTTTTTACTCGGAATTAATTGTCGGTAGTATTTGTTTATTGAATTTAAATCAAATCTTGATCTTAATCAAATTATAAAACATTTTTCCTTTAAAACAAATGTTTAAACGTATTTGTTTAAATTATGTCAAAATCACATCCAAACAAGTTAGACAAAAAATATTGGAAATATTCACTTTTGCGCCAATGTTTATTTAACCAATATTGATATTTTTTCCGCAATAGCACTAATTCGTTAACAGTCATTCAGAAAGCTATTTGCTTCTCCTCATTTATTTTCATAAAGAACATTTTACTTATTGTGAAGATTGAAATTGACATATTTTACTTGTAAATACAAAGAAAAAGTTTGTCATAATACTTCATAATGCATGTAAGTGTACATCCATCAATCTTTACATGGAAAAAATATCAAATTTAAATTGGTAAAAGTATAACTTTATAAATATAACAACAGTAGAATAGGAAATAATCAAACTCATCAATGTATTATCCTTTGTTTCAGCAGAAATAAAATTAAATTTACATCATTTTTTTCGCTATATTTCTCAACACCATTAACATCTTTAACGATGTTTATACCAAAGTTTAGGTATCAATTTGTATTCCGCAATCACATTATGCTCATTTCAAAATATTCGGCTGCAAATATGTTTATATGTTGTTGTTGTTTTTTGGTATGTTCATGTACGTAGGATCGTTTATATAGCACATATACTCTTTTCTAATCCATGATCATGAAGCGCAGTGCAATCTATTATTATATAGATGTTACTGGATACTCGATATATATTTGAGTCAAAAAAAAATTACACACCAGCATACTTTATTCCGTTATTGTAATTTAATTTAACAAGTATAACCTATATGAAGTAAAGCAATATGATTATTTTTGCCTGAACTTTTTCTTAAAATACTTAAACGTGTAGATATCGTAATTTATTCCATTTACGCAAAACCTATTTCAATCCCCGTGCTTTTGATTTAATGTCATTTTTATTCAATCAATCATGTTCTTCCCTTTATCCCCCGCCTTAATTGTACAGTGTACGGATAATAATATGCCGAAAAAACATACTTTCAGAACTGAAATCTCAAGGATGCTTAAATTAAAATCAAAATGGTTCGTTTGTATCTGGCAATCAAATCTCCTGTCCAGTTAATTTTCAATGTATTGTATGGTATATTTGTACTTATATGCATTTTATTACGTCTAATACAATGTGTGCCTTCCCTACTTGAAGACGCACCATGCGTCCCCGGGAAAACCGTATAAAGGCGGCACGTTCACAGGACGCTTGTGGGACGACTCCGAGGGCCAGCTGTTATGTAGGATGTTAAAGGCGGCGTTCAGGAGAGGGTTGGTGTTCAACTTGGGGAAGGAAGGGAAAGTTGTCCTGGATGGCATCTCATTGTATGATGGTTCTGTGCAATACGGGTAAGAATAATATTATAGGTATATTACGAGTCAGCTTAGGATGTTCAGGAAAGGATTAGAGATTTTTGTTGTGAAGTAAAGAAAATTTGTTCTAAATGCCGTTTTGTTAAGGGTCATGTATGAACGTGTCATGCAGTTATTGCATTTTAATGTACAGTAATTATATGCATCACACGTATAAAGCATGTTATAATTGGTAGTCAGGCTACGCCATTTTTGAAATCATTATATACCACTTTTATAGGCCTGTGGTCGAGTTCAATATAGGTAAAATTAGTTAGGTATACATTGAGTATAACTAAAGCAGCGTAATATTTTTACTATGTTTTTCGGTAAAATAAGGAGTTTAATCAGTCAACTTACAGCAGCTAAAATATAAATTTGAAATAAAACTTCAAACTAAGGAGTGAAAATATCAACTTCAAGAACTACATTGAAGGCAAATGTATTAACATCTCTTTAACGTAAATGAAAACGGCACTTTTGAACCTTTAAATTATGACAAATAATAATTGATCATGACTATGTTCCAATATTTATTGTCTTAGAAATAAACAAAACTGATCTCTAATTACGGAAATGGCAATCCCAATTCTTGAACGTTTTGGTTTCAAAACTAATTGAGTGTTCAATTAAAATACCCCACTCATTGCCAATCGTTATCTCACCGATGAAGCGTGGTGAAGAAAGCAATGTAGTTCTACTAAAATACGGCGATCAAAAGTATTGATATCATATTGCTCATAACAGGAAAAGTTTAGATGTGTTTAACACTTATTGATACTTCCTTAGGCTCTTTTAATAAATGTAGTACTGAATGACTACTCATCAACTATTAACTATTAAGCATGAAAGGTGTATGTAGGAAAATTTGCGGATGGTAACAAACTAACGTAATAAATGGACTTCTTATATAATAACTCATACAAAAGAATGCGCAAACGATCTAGAACATGAATGCAACGTTTAATCAACATGTGTTGGTATTTATAGTATAATAACCATATAAACGATTCACGGAACACAACGTCGCCGTCCATGAGATTGAGTATTTATGTTGTCCTCGTATAAAATGAGGTCCATATTCGTAACGTACCATTCAGTGTATAACCTTAGTCTAATCATTTACTGTCTTTCCTGCACTACTAATCTTGACGTGTTTTCAACCCGTTTATACGTATTCACGAGATACCAATCAGTGAAATAATTAATGTAACTTCTGCGGTAATGGCGTATTTTTGCGTTCTCCGCGGGAGGTCTTTAAATTGGTCAAATTGTACGTTAACGCTGGTTCGTCATTTAAAGACAGTCAGGTGTTTCGCCTGACTGTAGAATATTTCAGTCCTCCACTTCGTAGTCGTTGATTTAATCGCACAGGGTTCAGTATATTTAAAGAACTGGTGACAGTAAAACAGTAAGATACATAGAGTAAAATATGTCCTGAACGACACAGATACTGAAAAGTATTATATGTCACACCTTTTGACTCCATAATTGTTCATGATCTATAAGAAGCAGTGCATTTGCGATTACTGTGATTCATTATTTAAGTTAATTTAAATATTATTTTTGTTCTTTCGTTTTTTTTTTATCTTCTAGTTCTCATTGCATTGAACATCCCTATCAGAATTAATTAAATTATTCAAAATTTTAAAAACAAAATCACAGGATTACTTTCTAGGATCATGTACAGGATCTGATAATACAGAATGTATTCAAACATTGAAAGAGGTTGTGTTTTTTTAAAAAAAGACCTGTTGATAAAAAATATCGCTTTCATTTATAAAATAAAAAAATGAAACTTTAAAATTGTGTTTGTTTTCATGCTAAATAATAAGATTGAGTGCAATGGTTGGATACGTTGCTCAACAATATGTCGAAGTCAAAAATGAAATATTTTCTAAATGTACTGAATATTGGTCAGCATTAAGTGCTAAGCTTCCTTTAATCATTTATGCGAAATAAAATACCTTTCCGATGAAGTTTAGTGCAAACACCAGTTATCTTATAAGGCACCGTAATTTCTTTAATTTCATCGTAAAACACGACATAAAATATTTAAATTTCATCGAAAAAACATGTAGATTGCTATATATATGCACTGAAACAAGCATAATTTATTTTGATTTTGATATTTGCACACAAAATAAAGATAAATTTAAAATATCAGAATAACTCGCATTTTTAACATTCATTTTGTTCGATTTTAAACGTACCCTTATTGTCTTCAACGTCATAATAAGTGTTAAACCTCGACATTATTGTTTATAATGAACTAACTAGCATATTCAATCACGTTAAACGTCTATATACTGACTAATGATATTAATAATAATGATGTTAATAATAATAATAATAATAATAAAAATAATAATAATAATAATAATAATAATAATAATAATAATAATAATAATAATAATAATAATTATTACATCATTATCATCATCATCATCATCATCATCATCATCATCACCACCACCACCACCACCACCACCACCACCACCATCAACAACAACAACAACAACAACAACAACATCATTACCACCACCACCACCACCAACACCACCATCATCATCATCATCATCATCATCATCATCATCATCACCAACACCAACAACAACAACAACAACAACAACAACAACATCATCAGCAGCAGCAGCAGCATTATCATCGTCGTCATTGTATAGGATATAGCAATATTTTTTACATTTGTTTTAAGAATATGTAAGTTTGAGGTCGTCATTGTTTACACAAACAAGCCTTTAATATATAAGCGTGTTCTTCATTATATTGTGCTACTGTCGCCGAAACACGAAAATCAAGGCTCTCAGACTCAGAGTAATGGGACCCTTTAGGCGCTTTTCTTGATATGATCATGTCTATGTTCTCGTTTGGACTCGTTGTTGAAAGTGTTGCCCTTATTTCAGTCATTTTTGTGGTGGTGTAGGCGTCTATCACTTTTTCAAGGTTCTCTCGTACGGCCCGATCCGTAAGGTTTTTCCCGCCCGGCAAGCTCGTATGACGGTAATTTGCGTCCCCAGCAAGACACCACTTCTAGTCACAGCCGCCATGTTCCCCGTAGTTGTGTGAAACTATAGCGATAAAGTTTCTCTTTATGCCGTCTGGATCACTTTGGTTTTGGGATACAGCGTAAGAAAAGCACCTCCTCACAAATGAAATGGTTTATTTTTGTTGTTTGATTTTACTTTGTAAAAAAATTGGACACGTTTTTCACAACATGGTTTATACCATTATTTTATTATTTTTCGAAGGGACGGAAAAGGCATCGTTTCACTCTAGTATTCGTTGACGTGTCGTCGTCCTTTGTTAATGCGTTTACCTCGAGGCCTTTTCTTTTCAAATCCTGAAGGCATTTTAATGTCAGGAATGCTCCATTGCTTTTGACGAGCCCGTCCAGTTCTTCCCGCATTTGTGCTTTGTTGCAGGAACTTTTCTTCTGATTGCATTCTTACAAAATCTTATTTTTTTTTAGCAACGCCGAAGCTCGAACATTTTCTTGATGATATGCCGACAATTGTCACGTGCCATGATGAAACGAAGAATAAATGCATTAAAGACGTTTTCAAAAGTGCATTAATTCAATAATTCGTTTCATCAAAATATACTTAAGAATCATTAAGACTAAAATTGTATTTATATAAATATTTTGCAAAGTATCAAAATATGGACACTGAAGATAATCTCACTTTTCGGTTGATATCTTTATGAATATGATTGGCAGACATGCATGTACATGACAAGGCAGGGCGAATCCAGGAGACGTTATGAAGCGTTCACTTTTGACACGTGTCCCTCCCTCAGAACCGAAATTTATTTGGTTTAAAGAGTTAGCGTGGGAGGGGGGGGGGCGTACTTCCCTAAACAAATTAACAATATCTAGTCCGAAATGCTTCATTTTGGCGTACTAATATTTTTTCCTTCTATATTGAAATAAAAGCAAACTTGGATGAGTTTAAGCGGCGGGGGGGGGGGTGCGCCACACCCGCCCCCCCCCCCCTCATTTTGAGATGCATACTGCGCTTGTTGCAAGCTTACAATATGAATAGTAACTGAAATCATATTTACCGGACAAGCTGTTGTTACTGTGACCAGTTCCTCGTTTCTGCCAGCCGCCCTCCGCCGAAATCTCCACACACTGTTCATCTGTTTCCCTACAATTCCATTAATTACAACATTTTAGTACAATAAGAAAGATACTTCAGGCGGAGGATAGAGTGTATACATTAATTTGTCATAGTGGAGACTCCGCTGTTTAGAAGATTGAATGTATTCAGAAGAAATATGTCAACAAAGAGTCACAAGCCTTTCCTTGTACAACTATAGTTCTACTGTAAGTTTCATTCTATCCGTCATTGGAAAGCTTTTAGATGAATGAAATATAGTTTATTTGTATACCATAATTTTATTTGTGATGTATGAATAGTTACTCAGAATTTCGAATTTCATATTCCACTGCACGTGAACATGACTGGGTGGCAACTACCTCAAAGCTCTCGCCGATTTTTCGCTCCCTGTTCTTGAGTGTCTTCTTATTAACAAGGGGAAGGTTCATGTAGGCAAGAATTTTATTCATTTCTTGTTCCCCAACGCCAGCGTTGATCATGGCTGAAAGAATTGAAGCATTTCAAACATTATATACAAGCTATTTGACGTCATTTAGGTAGTTTTTAGGGGTAAAATTCATTGAGATTATAGTAATATTGATGCATACTGAACTATTGCTTAGCTTTACTTTTGTAATGTTTGAAAGAACCATTTACCTGCAGCTAACTTTGTAGTTACAGCAAAGCATCGGGTTCCGGTTTTGTGATCACAAGCATTGTGTCGTTTTCCAGTCGGCACTGTGTTGTCAGCCAGACATGACATGCATTCTTTATGAAGAATACTCCCGAGAACGTATTTTGTTTTTGATGTTATGTTAGTAAACGACAACTGTTCCGCGCACTTGCAGCCTTTTTTTCAATTCGTCTATTAAAATCTTTTACTCAACAACTCGTCTTCCATCCAGAAGGTCACGCTTGCATTTCTTACGAATCTGTACCAGCTTCTGCATCCGTTTCTTGATGTTTTCTTTGGTGAACTTTCCATTTGTTTGCGAATATTCATGTCGTCTGCTTCGTTCTTCTGCATTTGTATTTTTATGATGCTGTTTCCGGCTTTATTAAGCACGTGCACGGTTTCGACAAAACGCGAACTTGCTAAATCAGATTGCACGAAACAGACTCTTGATCAGAAGGTCTCGGGTTTGATCCCCACTCGGAGCATCGTTTGATGATAGTTATCATCAGGAATGTTAAATGGTTATGATTTCATGTATATGACTTATCTTTAAAAAGTAATGTAATATGTTTATGTATATATGATCATCGCAAATTATAATATATCTTACCTTTACCAATACGCATGCACGTGAATATGATACATTTATCGTACATGAATGCAAATCTATCAAAAACACATTTTTGTTATAGAAAATCATATTTCCGTTGCATTTGCTTAATGTTATTTTGCCTTTTTCTCTTAGTTATTGGACAACATACCGGTTTCTTTGCATTCCGATTTCAAAATATCACAATTTAACGCCAGCATTACGACTACGTGCATCAAAACAACGTTGACGTCAGCAACGTTAAAACGAACGTTTCTGAGCACATTGTTAAAATTGGTTGCTTAATTAGCCCGACAACACATATATGTTATTATATAACACGAAAGTCTAAATATCAGGCTACAAAATGTTAGAATTTTTTTAAAGGAAATGCTAGGCATCTAAGGAAGTTTTTTTCACTACAGGCCAGTCGTTGAACGTAAATAAACGTGCACAATTATGTAATGACACGCAGCTTATCTTCTGCACATGAACTAATAGACACATTTGTTGAAAATACATATTGTAATAGTTATATAACTGTAGTAAGGCATCTTTACAGCAATTTTCATAACTTTATAATGACAAACGGCAGTTGACTGACGCCAAATAAAAAATTGTAAAAAAGGGGTATGGTGTTAGATAGCGTCTTTTTGCACTAACCGACGCCGCCGATATAAGTCATTTTAGCAAAAATGAGAAAAACATGCCTGACACATCATTCTTGCCAATTGTCAAAGAAGTTAAAAGATATTTAATTTTGAACGTCAATTTTGATAGAGCAACGTATCCAATCACCTTAAGTTATGCCGCCTGATACAGTAAACACAAACGGACGAGCGTTGAGCACCCCATTATGATACTCTTGTTAAATAATTATATTGCTTGTATACCGTCCTTATGTTTTATGACTTATACCATGTACACTTAATGATAAGATGCATATGTTTTTAAACCAGCAGAATTTATGTTTTATCTATTGAAACAAAATAGCATTTGAACAATGGGTTGTCTTCACGCAAACTATTCATGGAGTGAAATATAAAAAAAACAAATGCAGTACAGTCACCGTATTGTACCGTAGAGCTCTATTAATTCAGACGGTGGCGAAAAATTTCATATTTAACATACCTCATGTGTGAAAATAAATGCGGATTAAACTACTTTATGTTATGCCTTTCGATGCAATACGAAGTTATATCAGTAAAAAAATAAGGAGTATAACTATCAACGTTCAGAACTTCTTTACAGTTACAGTGTAGGTACTTCCTCTTGATCAACACTAATCACGTCTGCTTTGAAACACAAAATGTTGTCAAAACAATTCAAGATTGCATGAGGTTGCATAAGTTTAAATAAATATATATTTGGCAATAAACAACTTACCGTTTATTAGAAAAATGGTTATAATGTTTTTCAAACTTTTCATGAACCTTGAAGCTGAATGTGCGAACATTTGCTTTCATTAAAACCGACGAAAACAACAGCTCGAATATAAATTGGATGTTATATCAATGTTATCAAATATCTTTTTAAATACGATCTTTCAAATGTTGGCTCAATAAATGGCCACATAGTAATTTGGTTATGTACCAATGCCCTGTTTAATTTGAAACTGCTTTCGTTATTATTCGATGCATAAAAGAAAGTTCAATAATTAATGTTCATAAAATGTTTGCACAATAAAAAACTATTGAATAATAAATTATAAACAATCGGCTAACTTTTCCCCCAACGCTACGTCATCAGCTATAATTTTGCGTTAATTGCGTAAAGTGCGTCCGTTGGGTAGCGGCGGGGAAAACACTTTTTAAAAGGGGTATTTAGAAAAAGTAAATACTGAATAAACTCCGAAAAGAAACTTTTGTTTATTTTATTGAAAGATTTTTTTAATTTCGGCCTTGAACAAAGAAATACTATAATTTTACTCGTGGATTCGCCACTCGTAAAGATATGTTTTTCCATGAAGCTCATGAAATAAATTACGATCTTATACTGAATTGAACAAATGTCCTCTATTTCACTGTCACAGTTGCCGTGAAATTTAACATTGTTTAACACTGCAGCACTGAATTCAAGAATTTTCAAAAAATAAATAAACTGCAATGCAGCTCTTTTGTTTAAATGCCTCAAATCATTTCCCCAGTACTCAAGCTAAACAAGTTACTTATTTATACTGTTTAATTAAACTTTTTAACTACACACTATAATTGAAATGTTTTCTTATATATAATGTAAATTGTAGACAGTTTTCAAGAAGTCAGGAACAACGATATGTGTACAGAAGAACCAGTTTGCTTTTTTATTTATACGTTGCATTGAAACATGTTCAAATTATCATATAATACTTTGTAAGTATGAGTTACATGTGTTTATATATTATTAACGTTACTATCCAACTAATGTGACTCGCGAGTCTTTCCTACATGAGTGTGACCTCAGATGTTACCTATAAAATAAACAGTGTCTGTATAGTTATAGTTTACCGTGAATCTTACAAAGTTGCGGATCACCTTCGCATTACGTTGAATACATGTATATATGCAGTTAAGTTCTATTTTTAGAGGGCTTATAACATCGTCGTACAATGGATACACAAAGAAATTGAAAGCGGAGCTGTCAGCCAAAGGTATCACAGCGGCGAATATAGATCTGACGGAGAAGCTGTACGGGACCTTTACTGTCGACGGTCGGTAGCTTGCATTAGTTTTATGTTGTCGAAATGCTCCCTCCAAATGGAAATGTAATATATTAAAAACAATGCGTGCTGGTATTGTATGTAGAATGTATATAACATGGCATGCCAATCTGGTATCTTTCTCCCTACCATCGAGTTCGTTTCTGTTACTTTATTGCACTTAGTTTCGAAATGTTCGTCTAATAATGGAATATTAATGGTTAAACTGAGATCATTATAAATAATAAATATTTTACTGACATGTGATTCTGTATGGAAATATAATCATGTATATGCATAAAATATTAGATATTGAATAAGTATATATAATGTGTTTATGTGTATTAAAAATATTAGATCTGGATACATTATATTTTTTTTAAAAAGTGTTATCGTTAAATATCATAGTCACAAGATTGATGTAGTAGCTTGGTTTGCATATAATTATACAGTTTTCAATGTGATATTCAGTATCATGATGGGTATTGTGCATATACTGTTGTTTTAATGTGGTGATTCTGGTTCATTAAATACGGCTAATATCTTCAGATCCACGCTTACTCGAAGTTTCGCTGAGTTAAATGGGATGTAAGCGGACTTTGCAGACAAAAGCTTAACAGAGGCAAATGTAGAGCTTTAATTTTCGCCTGTCTGTTATCCCAGGTAGTCTGTTATGGATATATTTTTTCTATAACGTTTCGAGTTAAAAATGATTAAGCGTGTTGTAAACGATGTTTCAGGGGATGTTTTGTCTTACTTAGAACATATAATGTGGTTGTTACAACGTTTGATACTTGTTTTATTTGCATAACTTCACGTTAAGATTTTACTTTTACCATACGAATATCAATAGAAGCAATATTCCGGAGCGATTGACTAAACGCAGAACATGCATGAACCGTGCGTACAGTGGTAGTCATATATATGTATCAGCAATTGTGATGAAATTTCGTTCATACATTAGTTGTATAAGTTTGAATAAGCTATGCCAATATATGGAATTATAATGATCTATTTAATCCATTATATGTATTACCCAACACAATTTAGATAAGTGTTTTGATTCGAGTGGCAGCGATGCTCTGTTGTATGTCCCTTTTTAAGTCTTAGTAAGGCATAAATCTTTTGCACCTTATTTAGGAATACTAATTTCTATCCTGCCTTTGCGTGTCCGAAAATAATAGTCCAACCCGAGGGCCCGCGCGTAAGTCGGTAACGATGCTTGTCAAGTTACCGGTCTTTCAGCGTGCCCGAAGGTCGGATTTTTTTATCCGACAAGATCAAACATGAAATGTTTTTCATACCTACAATTATAAATTGTTGGTAAAACTGGCGTTGATGATGCATGTAAAACTTTTTAAAATTCACAATAAACTGAAATCATGACGCCCAGTAGTTTTTTATCACTGTTGGCGTCAAATTGTTCATCAAAAAGTGCGTTTGTGACGACTATTTATTTCCTTTTTAATTATATGTCTTGCTTAATTATTCATTCAATTGCGCTTTTTTGAAGGCATAATGTATTCTGTTTCACCATTCAATGAAATAAGTAAGAAGTGACGCGTTGTATTGCGTGACGTTTTTGACATGGGGTGTCAGATCTGTTGTCCAGGATGGCAAACTTCACCGGATATGCCTATCCGGTGTGCACAATTATTTGTTTGTCAGCTGAACTTTCCCATGTTATTATAATTATTATATGTGTGACACAGTGCGTTATGTGAATGATTAATCTTCCATGATTGATAATATTTGACAGTAATTGTGTTGTTCATGAAATGTTTTTTTTTACTAATCGTTCGTCTTTAAAAAAGGATTATATTATTATTGTGAATTTATAATCTTATAATTGACCATGCGCTATGTGTGCGTTAATTGTATTATTTCCAATCCAATATTTATTGATGTTCACAAACAGGAATAACACTACTCTGATGTTTACCCGTGTAGAAGATACAGATACACATTATAATATCGGGCTTGTTCACAATGTCATGTTTGGAATGCTCACATTTGGAAAAAAGGAAAAATAAACACATCAAAATGATACAATGGAAACTACAGGCGCACGTCACGCCGTCAATTCCTCAACCATGGCATTGTTCAAAGACACAATACTTAAACAATCTTTAACAACATACACGCGTCACAAGACAAAACTTAGTGGTTTACATTTATATAGAGGTATCAATACATGGTGGGTTAACACCAGTTGATGGTCAGTGAGAATATGTGTTTGCTTCTGGTTTAGGCCAAATCTTTAATGCTTGAGCACAAAGCCCTCAAACATAATTTGTAAGTTTGCTTTATTAATTGTACAAATCCGGGTTCAATGCACGACTGACTTATACAAAATGTTTTATAAACGTATTTGGTATTATATTCTCTCTTGCATAGCGCTTGGCATTAGTATGATAAAATGATGATAGATGTTGTCTACACTGTGAGGTTGTGTGCGCATCAAATGACTCCATGCCTTTCACGGGCCGTTCCAACATGTATCAGTAGAGATTTTTGAGTGCATGTATGCTCGAACAGTGATGCATGTACGATTTGTGTATCATGTTTTCAGTATTTCGGCTTCTAACCGTTTGCCTCTTAAAATATTGGTTGTTTAACTATTTGACTTCTTGGCTTCACCCTGTAGTTTCCAGTGTATTATTACAATTGACAACATGCATTTCGTGTTTAGTGCATTATGCAGAAGTAATACACTACATGCAAGGTTTTGTTACGTTACAAAAGAGCTAAAAACGAAATGTGTATATACACTTTCGGAGATATTAGTTGAAGAGTTGTTTTATGTATTATGTGTAATACTTAATGCCTTGCAGGTATTATCGTGTATATCATTTTTAACTGTAATTTGCATACGACCATTCTCCAGATACTAATCACTCTTACAATCAGAAAGTTTAAATTTTAGCGTATTATATCTGCTTTATCATCAATGTCCAATCATAATACTATATTAAACGGTTAAATTAGCTAGTAAAAATTCATGGTAAATAAATGTAGTATATACGTGACAAACTTTGAAATACAAAACGCAGTGCTATGCAGTTAAATACGACAGAAAGCAATTGGATAGAGGATTAATCTATTGTTCTTGTATCTTATTTAACATTGTATTTTTGTTTTGTTTTGGAGGCGCTGCAGGTATCAGATGAAACTGTATAATACCATGATATTGTATTCAACGTTTGTAGCCGTTTCATAATATAATCCAAAAATGTAATCATTGTCATATTTGTTTGCAAATTAAATGTACTTTATAAAAATGCGTTGTACTCTTCGACTTTTTACTGTATTTGAGATGTACATATTAATAAAAATAAGACGGATATAGTATACATGCTTGGGTTCAAACCTGACCGTTAATTATCATAACAACTACTTGTATTAAAGAAATGTGGCCAATGCCTTACTTGATATATATGTTTCGTATCGGCTTGACATGTCTCCAACCCCGCCTTTTCTAATAAACACATGTATATGCATTAAAATCGCCCGTATACCTCCGTTGTAAGGCGTCCAATATCAAAGGTATAGGCATTAATTCTCCAAAAAGCGGTATATTATCGCCCTCATACATCCTGTTAGTCGTATAATACTGTTGTTGTGTCGAACGGAATTTGATCGAACACACATAGGGATGTTTTAAGATCATGGGCGGGCCCAAGCTTTAATTTTAGAGGGGGGGGGGGGCTACTAGGGGGCATAACTGAGAGTAATAATAATAAGGAGCCGGGTCAACAACCGGCTATATCAGAAAATCTCCATACAGGGCTAGAACCTTGCACATCCGTGGTTGTAGGTTAAAACCCTAATAACTTGAAGACGAAGATTATAATTACACCTCATGTGACATGTTTCTTTAAAAAATAATTGCTTAGAGTAGTTATTTGATACATATACATGCAAGTAATCCTGACTGATGCTTGTGTGTAAAGTGAAGTTGTACGAGTGGATTGCTGATAAACGTGACAGCTTCTCATACAAAATATGTTGGGCTCGATCCCAACTTCCTCCGCTTCAAAAACTTCTTCTGTACTAAAGTGTTCAAAGGAAGGGGACCTTACACTTTCAAAAAAAAAGTTTTAACTTGAAGATGTCTTCATTATGCTTAACAAATTCCTAGAAACTGTATACTCAAATTTTATATACCCCATGGCAATAATCATTAACAAAAAATACTGTAATATGTGCTTTCGCCACTCATTTTCAAGTGTCAATTTTGATATATTGACTTTTCCATCAGTATATTTGATATATGTTCATGGTATCAGTTATAAACTAAACCATATGACTGCGATGACAAATACCTATGTATACATTTGTATGTTAAATGTTTGAACAAGAGATCTTTAAATAGGTAAACAATTTTAATAGGTAATGCATAGATTAGTTGCTCACATGGTAAAATAAATTGCGATATTAAAACAAAACAAAAACAAAACATTCAACTGAAAAAAATACAGTTTTATTGTGTCCTTAAAATGATGTCAAATGACCGAAAATCGTAGTTTTTGAAACTCACCATTTTGTAATTTAACGTAACGTCATTTCGAAAATTGTATCCAAGCACTACTATATCTATGCGTATGACGCTTGAATATAATTCTTAATATGAAAGCAGTTATTACAGGTACAAAGGAATTGTTGAATGTATTAATGTTTTGAAGTATGAATGGTAGAACTGGACTACCCAACATAAAACATCAAATTACTTTGATTGTATTTTTGCAAAAAAAAACGTTAAACATCTTCAAGACTTTATTCAAATAAAAGTGAACAAAACTATATTTCTATGTAGTACTATCAAAATTGCTACAGTAGCAAAAAGCTTATTCACAAATTATATCCGTGCAAACATGGTAAGTGTAGTGCCAAATATACGCGTCATCGTTTAATATGTGTCAAGGGCAAATCTGTTAATATAATTTCAACATCTATTAAATAAGGAAAATGACTTTAGGAATTTAAATGAAAACAAAACTATTTAAGGTTTTAAGGCAGTGAATTTTGATAATTTGCATAATTTTTAGATTTATGAGCAGAAACAAAATGATGTGTTGCTAAGATCGAGTACGGTAAGGTAACCATTGATGGAATTGATCGTGTACGGTAAGGTAACCATTGACGGAATTGATCGTGTACGGTAAGGTAACCATTGACGGAATTGATCGTGTACGGTAAGGTAACCATTGATGGAATTGATCGTGTACGGTAAGGTAACCATTGATGGAATTGATCGTGTACGGTAAGGTAACCATTGACGGAATTGATCGTGTACGGTAAGGTAACCATTGATGGAATTGATCGTGTACGGTAAGGTAACCATTGATGGAATTGATCGTGTACGGTAAGGTAACCATTGATGGAATTGATCGTGTACGGTAAGGTAACCATTGATGGAATTGATCGTGTACGGTAAGGTAACCATTGACGGAATTGATCGTGTACGGTAAGGTAACCATTGACGGAATTGATCGTGTACGGTAAGGTAACCATTGACGGAATTGATCGTGTACGGTAAGGTAACCATTGATGGAATTGATTGTTTTTATCGTCTGAATAATTCATAAAATCGGAAGGCTTTTTTTTGTTTTCTTATAAATTTGGTGACAAAATCACGACAATTTAAATGTCTGGTGTGTATGTACATTTTGGTCAGTCGAATTTTGAGGAATTGTTTCTTGTAAAAACGTAAGAAAAAAAGCACTTCAGTATGTTAAATTTCAAACGGCATACGTATCATTTAAGCATTGTGATGGACTAACGGAATATTTCTTAATGCAGGTGCTTTTCAACGTATGTAGAATAAACGTTCATTGATACAACCAATCAGATGATGACGAGATGTATATCTTTATGACGTCATTGAAATAATAATAAGCGATCAGATGGTAGCGCATGAATATACAAGACCCCCCAATTTCTCGAAACATCTGCAGTTTCACTGTTTTTGTTTGGCATATTTTAAGAAATATGCACATATTTTGGGACTTAAAAAGATTATTCACTTCATGGTAACTTCATGAACTTTTATTAATTTAGTAAACTTTAAGAAATAATGTAAGCAGCTTAAATTATCTTTTTCTAACCGCGAGAGTTACGTGCATACATTGGAAGAAGTATCGATACAACCGCGAGTGTTACTTGCATACATTGAATGAAGTATCGATCTAACCGCGAGTGTTACGTGCATACATTGAATGAAGTCTCAATATAACCGCGAGAGTTACGTGCATACATTGAATCTTTTGAAGTATCGATCTAACCGCGAGTGTTACGTGCATACATTGAATGAACTCTCAATCTAACCGCGAGAGTTACGTGCATACATTGAATGAAGTATCGATCTAACCGCGAGTGTTACGTGCATACATTGAATGAAGTATCGATCTAACCGCGAGTGTTGCGTGCATACATTGAATGAAGTATCGATCTAACCGCGAGTGTTACGTGCATACATTGAATGAAGTCTCAATATAACCGCGAGAGTTACGTGCATACATTGAATGAAGTCTCAATCTAACCGCGAGTGTTACGTGCATACATTGAATGAAGTCTCGATCTAACCGCGAGTGTTACTTGCATACATTGAATAAAGTCTCGATCTAACCGCGAGTGTTACGTGCATACATTGAATGAAGTCTCGATCTAACCGCGAGTGTTACTTGCATACATTGAATGAAGTCTCGATCTAACCGCGAGTATTACGTGCATACATTGAATGAAGTCTCGATACCACCGCGAGTGTTACTTGCATACATTGAATGAAGTCTCAATATAACCGCGATAGTAACGTGCATGCATTGGAAGAAGTATCGATACAACCGCGAGTGTTACTTGCATACATTAAATGAAGTCTCAATATAACCGCGAGAGTTACTTGCATACATTGAATGAAGTATCAATCTAACCGCGAGTGTTACTTGCATACATTGAATGAAGTCTCGATACAACCGCGAGTGTTACTTGCATACATTGAATAAAGTCTCGATCTAACCGCGAGTGTTGCGTGCATACATTGAATGAAGTCTCAATATGACCGCGATAGTAACGTGCATGCATTGGATGAAGTCTCGATACAACCGCGAGTGTTACTCGCATACATTTAATGAAGTCTCAATCTAACCGCGAGTGTTGCGTGCATACATTGAATGAAGTCTCGATCTCACCGCGAGTGTTACTTGCATACCTTAAATGAAGTTTCCATCCAACCGCGAAAGTTTCGTGCATACCTTGGATGAAGTCTCGATACAACCGCAAGTGTTATTTGCATACATTGAATGAAGTCTCGATCTAACCGCGAGTGTTGCGTGCATACATTGAATGAAGTCTCAATCTAACCGCGAGAGTTACGTGCATACATTGAATGAAGTCTCGATACAACCGCGAGAGTTACTTGCAACATTGAATGAAGTCTCGATCTCACCGCGAGTGTTACTTGCATACCTTAAATGAAGAATCCTTCTAACCGCGAGAGTTACGTGCATACATTGAATGAAGTCTCGATCTCACCGCGAGTGTTACTTGCATACCTTAAATGAAGTTTCCATCTAACTGCGAGAGTTACGTGCATACATTGGATGAAGTCTCGATACAACCGCGAGTGTTACTTGCATACATTGAATGGAGTTTCGATTCAACCGCGAGTGTTACTTACATACATTGAATGAAGTCTCAATATAACCGCGAGTGTTACTTGCATACATTGAATAAAGTCTCGATCTAACCGCGAGTGTTGCGTGCATACATTGAATGAAGTCTCGATCTAACCGCGAGAGTTACTTGCAACATTGAATGAAGTCTCGATCTCACCGCGAGTGTTACTTGCATACATTAGATGAAGAATCCTTCTAACCGCGAGAGCTACGTGCATACATTTGATGAAGTCTCGATACAACCGCGAGTGTTACTTGCATACATTGAATAAAGTCTCTATCTAACCGCGAATGTTGCGTGCATACATTGAATGAAGTCTCGATACAACCACGAGTGTTACTTGCATACATTGGATGAAGTCTCGATAAAACCGCGAGAGTTATGTGCATACATTGAATGAAGTCTCAATATAACCGCGAGTGTTGCTTGCATATATTGAATGAAGTCTCAATCTAACCGCGAGAGTTACTTGCAACATTGAATGAAGTCTCGATCTCACCGCGAGTGTTACTTGCATATATTAAATGAAGAATCCTTCTAACCGCGAGAGCTACGTGCATACATTTGATGAAGTCTCGATACAACCGCGAGTGTTACTTGCATACATTGAATAAAGTCTCTATCTAACCGCGAATGTTGCGTGCATACATTGAATGAAGTCTAGATACAACCACGAGTGTTACTTGCATACATTGGATGAAGTCTCGATAAAACCGCGAGAGTTATGTGCATACATTGAATGAAGTCTCAATATAACCGCGATAGTTACGTGCATACATTGGAAGAAGTACCGATACAACCGCGAGTGTTACTTGCATACATTGAATGAAGTCTCGATACAACCGCGAGTGTTACTTGCAAAATTGAATAAAGTCTCGATCTAACCGCGAGTGTTGCGTGCATACATTGAATGAAGTCTCAATATGACCGCGATAGTAACGTGCATGCATTGGATGAAGTCTCGATACAACCGTGAGTGTTACGTGCATACCTTAAATGAAGTTTCCATCTAACCGCGAGAGTTACGTGCATACATTGGATGAAGTCTCGATCTCACCGCGAGTGTTACTTGCATACCTTAAATGAAGTTTCCATCTAACCGCGAGAGTTACGTGCATACATTGGATGAAGTCTCGATACAACCGCAAGTGTTATTTGCATACATTGAATGAAGTCTCGATCTAACCGCGAGTGTTGCGTGCATACATTGAATGAAGTCTCAATCTAACCGCGAGAGTTACTTGCAACATTGAATGAAGTCTCGATCTCACCGCGAGTGTTACTTGCATACCTTAAATGAATAATCCTTCTAACCGCGAGAGTTACGTGCATACATTGAATGAAGTCTCGATCTCACCGCGAGTGTTACTTGCATACCTTAAATGAAGTTTCCATCTAACTGCGAGAGTTACGTGCATACATTGGATGAAGTCTCGATCTTACCGCGAGTGTTACTTGCATACATTGAATGGAGTTTCGATTCAACCGCGAGTGTTACTTACATACATTGAATGAAGTCTCGATACAACCGCGAGTGTTACTTGCATACATTGAATAAAGTCTCGATCTAACCGCGAGTGTTGCGTGCATACATTGAATGAAGTCTCAATCTAACCGCGAGAGTTACTTGCAACATTGAATGAAGTCTCGATCTCACCGCGAGTGTTACTTGCATACATTAAATGAAGAATCCTTTTAACCGCGAGAGCTACGTGCATACATTTGATGAAGTCTCGATACAACCGCGAGTGTTACTTGCATACATTGAATAAAGTCTCTATCTAACCGCGAATGTTGCGTGCATACATTGAATGAAGTCTCGATACAACCGCGAGTGTTACTTGCATACATTGGATGAAGTCTCGATATAACCGCGAGAGTTACTTGCATACATTGAATGAAGTCTCAATATAACCGCGAGAGTTACGTGCATACATTGGAAGAAGTACCGATACAACCGCGAGTGTTACTTGCATACATTGAATGAAGTCTCAATATAACCGCGAGAGTTACTTGCATCCATTGAATGAAGTATCAATCTAACCGCGAGTGTTACTTGCATACATTGAATGAAGTCTCGATACAACCACGAGTGTTACTTGCATACATTGGATGAAGTCTCGATAAAACCGCGAGAGTTATGTGCATACATTGAATGAAGTCTCAATATAACCGCGAGTGTTGCTTGAATATATTGAATGAAGTCTTAATCTAACCGCGAGAGTTACTTGCAACATTGAATGAAGTCTCGATCTCACCGCGAGTGTTACTTGCATACATTAAATGAAGAATCCTTCTTACCGCGAGAGTTACGTGCATAAATTTGATGAAGTCTCGATAAAACCGCGAGTGTTACTTGCATACATTGAATGAAGTCTCGATACAATCGCGAGTTTTACTTGCAACATTGAATGAAGTCTCGATCTCACCGCGAGTGTTACTTGCATACCTTAAATGAAGAATCCTTCTAACCGCGAGAGTTACGTGCATACATTGAATGAAGTCTCGATCTCACCGCGAGTGTTACTTGCATACCTTAAATGAAGTTTCCATCTAACCGCGAGAGTTACGTGCATACATTGGATGAAGTCTCGATACAACCGCGAGTGTTACTTGCATACATTGAATGGAGTTTCGATTCAACCGCGAGTGTTACTTACATACATTGAATGAAGTCTCGATACAACCGCGAGTGTTACTTGCATACATTGAATAAAGTCTCGATCTAACCGCGAGTGTTGCGTGCATACATTGAATGAAGTCTCAATCTAACCGCGAGAGTTACTTGCAACATTGAATGAAGTCTCGATCTCACCGCGAGTGTTACTTGCATACATTAAATGAAGAATCCTTTTAACCGCGAGAGCTACGTGCATACATTTGATGAAGTCTCGATACAACCGCGAGTGTTACTTGCATACATTGAATAAAGTCTCTATCTAACCGCGAATGTTGCGTGCATACATTGAATGAAGTCTCGATACAACCACGAGTTTTACTTGCATACATTGAATGAAGTGTCGATACAACCGCTAGAGTTTTGTGCATACTTTGAATGAAGTCTCAATCTAACCGCGAGTGTTACGTGCATACATTAGTTAAAGTATCGATACAACAGCGATTGTTACGTGCATACATTGGATGAAGTCTCGATCTAACCGCGAGTGTTACGTGCATACATTGGATGAAGTCTCGATCTAACCGCGAGTGTTACGTGCATACATTGAATGAAGTATCGATCTAACCGCGAGTGTTACGTGCATACATTGAATGAAGTCTCAATCTAACCGCGAGTGTTACTTGCATACATTTAATGAAGTCTCGTTCTAACCGCGAGTGTTACTTGCATACATTTGATGAAGTCTCGATACAAACGCGAGTGTTACATGCACTCATTGAATGAAGTCTCGATACAACCGCGAGCATTGCATGCATTGGTTGAAGGTTCAATCAAAGCGAGAGTGTTACGTGTATACATCGGATGAAGTATCAATACAACTGCGAATGTTACTTGCATGCATTGAATGAAGGTTCGATCCAAGCGAGAGTGTTACGTGCATACATTGGATGAAGTATCGATCAAAGCGATCACTTCAAGACTTCCTTATTTAAACATTGGATTTTGTATATGCTTTTTAAGGATATTGTATACATGATTAAATCTGAATCAAAGGTTCTCATGAAAATACTTAAAATCACCAAAAAATTACGTAGGTTAGTATCATCGTTATTGATATCAATACATAAATTAAAATAAATGTGTTTAATAATTTTCAAATAGACACTCCCCTCTTACAATGACACTTACGGTTTGAAATTATAGGTTGTCCAATTTAATGACAGTAATTCCATCTGCCTTACATTCTATTTGGTTAATCGTCAGGTCAGTCAATTGTTATTGATTTTGATCAGGTGAAAGGTATATTCGAACAAAGGCTTGGCCAATAGACACAATATACTTTTGATCACTAAACTGGGTTATTCGTACGCATTTGCCAAAACAAAAATGATTATGGTAAAATCTGTACTACATTAACACTACATTTACATCTACAAATTATAAAAAAATGAAAGAAAATAATAATAAAGTTCATACATTAACGTAAAAGCTGATTTTTCCTATTAATCTTTAATCTCCATCGTAAAAATCTGCAATTACTTAAATGCAATGTACAAACCTTTCACCTTGATTAGCTGCTTTTCAAATTGTTAAGTTTATTTACAGTATACCCGAGTAATACTGTCCTGATCGTAATTTAATAGATCAAGCATTTGGCGAATACACTTGGTATAGTTTTATCATAACCGTCTAGCAGTTGGGAGCGTATTAATGAGGCTTTCTTCATTTATGAGGCGATTAATTATTACAATGCAGGCATTGATTACATTGGCCTATCTAAATGGTTTTAAAATATCATTTGTAAAAGGTAAAAAGGATGTTCCTTCTCAAAATATATTATTAGATGTTCAAATTGCACTCGATCATCTTAAACGCAATAGTTTAATGTTGTTTGTTATGTTCTAAAGCCTCACTCCACATAAATTGTCTTAGGCATTGTATTAAAACAACCTCAGTTATATGAATCTGTCTTGCGTTATTAATCAAACCTCAGTTTTATTAAATAATTCGCAAAGTTTATACAAACATCTCTTTTGTAACATTCGTAAGCCTCACGCATATACAATGGTCGCGCATGAGGTTTTAAAGTCTCAGTTCTAAAAGTGTTTATCCGTAACTTACTTTCCTGCTTTACATTATGAAGACTCATTTCTGTGATTTTTTATCGTGCGGAATAAAGCCATATTACTGCATTAGATTATAAAGAACCTGTTCTTTAAAACTTTAAACGTAACGTTTCAAAATATCAGTAATAATATTTATTACAATTATCACGTTACTTACTAAACCAAACACCAATTGAACTTTTCCTCCTTACTTTCTAAAATATAAGTAGAAGGAAACAGCATTGCTTAACATTTAAAGCTCCCATGCTTTCAAACGCGATTACGTGTTGTTCTTAACCTACGTTTTATAACTTCCTTGCGTGTGGTTCTTAAACCCTCAATTCTATGAACATGACCTTGGTAACATTCTAATGCTTTAGTTCTGCGAACGGATTGTAGATTGTCGAATCTCATCGAAAGCGTATATCGATTATCGTTTATGACGTCATGCTTTAATTATCTATATTGTATAAGTGAACACATATTTTTGTAAAGTTTAACAATTATGTAAGACAGTGGGGATTGTAAAATGATTCAATTCAAGAAATTAATATATCCTAGAAAAATCATTCTTCTTTTTAAAGTTCATTGGTTTGATGCCGACACTTGATGGTGCGTGCTATGTTGTAGACGCCAATATCTCCAGATTAAGCGCTTTATATTATTTATTCAAGATCCTCTATGTACAGTATAATGTATGTTTAATGTTCTGCAGAAAAATGAAGTGCCCGAACTGAGGGAACATATATTGTTTTAAGAAGTAAAAAGAAGTAACAATTCTCCTGCAGTTTTCATTGTACTATTATTAAAAGAAGCTCAATAAACTACATCCATGGGCCAATATGTTAAACAAACTAGACTAGAAATGTATAGTGGGGACTTTCAGAAAATACAACACGTTCGATATACCCGTAACAAAATCGTGAACAATTCACCAAATTTGTGTTACACAAAAAAACATGTATAGTACAAACTATAACTAGCAATACCGTACTATCAAACACTAAAAGTATTACGAAAAACAAGTCAACATTTACAGCAAAATAAACTAGAAGTAGGCAACAATTTATTTACATATCAGCAATTGTAACTTCCCTTTGCGGGTAGCTGTTCGATCAATATTGCAATAGCATATAATCGGCGTTAGTGCTGTTTAACAAGTTTTAAACTCGTGATTATTTAAAATTGAGTACTATTTACATTGAACTCCCTAACAATACAAATGCAGTTTACTATCTAAAGCCTTTGTATCATATCAAAAGCATTTCTATAACGTCAAGTATATACTGATTATTTTCTTTTACCAAAACTGTTGACTGCTCCCTTAGCAATTGACCTCAATTGTTTATATTGATGTGTTAAACCGTAAAAATGATTGTCAATAGGTTTTAAAAAGATAATATTTTATAGTTTGTGCAATGTTTGGATACATATGTGTTTAAATGATATCAAATATGTGTTTTAAGCGTATCATTCTGTCAAAAAGATCTGACTCAAACAAGGAAGTAATTTACTTCTGAATATAATGCAAATTGGTTTACCCCTGTCTTCAGAGATTAAAGGGTTAAAACGATTTCGAAATCCTCTCTATTCATTTAATAAAAAAGATTAAGTTAACGTATTAAATTCAAACTTAAATATATTAGACTTGTGCTAACGTTGGGAGTTTAGTGATAGTAGTTTTAAATTTAATAAGATCGATGCAGAAGCATTAGTCTAGGTAAAGTATTATCAAATTGTTGTATTTGTGTTTTTATTGTAATTAGTATTGACGATAGGTTAAAAAAGGAGAAGAAAAGGATAAATGTATTTAAAGGGATGCAATATGAGTGTATAAAATAAAACAAAACTGAAACTAGAAGGAAGTTATATGCTTCTGGATATAATGCAGGTTGGTTAGTTAATATCATTTTGTAAATCTCTATTATGCAGAAAGCTAACAACTTATTTTAAACCCTCTCGAATCAGCTTCCTTAGTCAAATTCACTAGTACTGAATGTCCATGTGATAGGCATATTGTTGGTTTGAGCCTCAGCTGGGGAACGTTCTTTATGCATCTTTAGAAAGTGGGATTTCTGGTTTCTGCGCAGGAACTGAACTAATTCAAGTTAGCGTACAGCTGTGTTTTGATTGAAATTAAGATTGAATATTAAAGAATCCTTATATCTACCGACGTAGAAGACGTCCATCACCACAAACATATCAAACATGCTTGCCCTGCTTTGAAGGCTCAGGTTTAAAAACAACAACAAAAGCCAAGTTTTACCTAAAGGATACCGAAGGTATATTTTAAGAACATTGGCGGGTCCAGGCTTTTATGTAAGAGGGGGGACCTGGGGGCACAACTCAAAGTAATATCCAATAATCGAATCAACAACCGGCAACATCAGAACATCTCCATACGGGGTTTGATCCGTGGTAAACTTGTAAGTAGGCGAAATATGTAACAACTCGAACACGAAGGGTAGTATAATTAAACGTCATGTGAATTTTTGTTCTTCTTAAAATAATTCGTTAAGTGTAGTTATTAGAAACATATACATGAAAGTCTTCCTAAAAAGAGGTGTCATACAGGCCTATGGCTTTCTCCTCAATTCTATATATTATATGTGTATGTTGTAAATTTTTATTTGTTATAACAAAATAAATACTGTTTAAACCAAAGTCTTCCGGATGGAGGTTTAATTTATACTGGTATCCTACTTGTGGTTTGCTGATTAACGTGACAACTTCTCATAATTCAATTTGCAATTTTGGTTTGGCATTGCTAATTAAAAATATTTTGATGATAATAACTCCAAACTATAACATTAAGCGAACATTTATCACTGCAAATTAATGTTTTTTAGGGAAGTTTGTACAGAACACTTTACCGAAATGAGAATTTTATAAAAAGAAAAGTGTTATAAAATAGGTTATAAAATTATGCTTTTACTTGCTCTACTTATCCAACATGCCTACTTTCTAACCCTCGGTTCCGTAAAATGGCATCCTGCAAGCCCGCGATTTTCATACCCACAGTTTATGACATTCTTACCCAAAGTATCGGTAGTTCACATCGGATGTTCTTTAAGTTATTCCTGCTCTACTTAAATAAGATGTAGATCGATTCTTATAGTACAATGATAGCTATTCGTTAAATAAACAGCTTGCAATTCTTTAAGACTGTCAATGAATAATTTATTCTGATTACGTTTTTTGTATTAAAATTACACAGTTGATATAATGCAAGACCATTGCGTAACGATATATTTTCTTCAACATGCTCATGCTATGTGTTTACTCATACACGTTTTCCTTACGTTAACACCCAAAATACTACATATCCTTTATGTTGATAAAACACCCAAAAACGGTTAATATAAGAAAGTATTAACACCTTAACTTCCATTCCTTAAATGAACTGCCTTTCGGAAATTGCGTTTATCAATCGATAAACGCAACATCTTCGGATATGTTCGGATCGAAATTCATCTCGTAACAATATACATGAAAACTATTGATCTTGTTATTGTTTGTATTGTGTCAGCATGTCCCGTAAATATAAATCAACATTTTAGAAAGTGTTAATTTATTATATTTTAAATGTATTGTTGCCATAAGTGTTTCAATATTACATTTAAAAGTGATCTCAATTGGTTGATCTTTTTCCGTGTTATTGTGACGTCATTTGAAAAAAAATGTTTCCGGTTAAAGTCGGGTCGTTCTATTAACATAATGGGTAAGAAAGGATTGCTGAAAGGATTTCTTAAATAAAATGAATTATTTTTTAACAATTATTGAATGAAATAATTGGTGTAAATATAAGTAAAAAGGGCTGGTCAAAGTGTGTGGAGTCTATGTAATGAATGGAGGAGGGTATAAAATCCTTCGGACTACACACACTTTGACCAGCACAATTGCGTTCATGATCCTGATTATGACATCAACACCGCAATTCATTCCTTAAATATTCAATTTTGAAAAAGAACTATGATTTTAATTATTTTGGGAATTTTATTTACAAAAAGTATGTTCATCTGTCATTTAAAACACGACACTCAGAAATAGGAGTGCAGAACTGAGGTTATAAAAATGCATACCTATATATTCGTTTTTTTAGTGTTATCTATCAAATACTGATGTGATTCTAATGTTAATGAATCATTATACAAAATCGATTTATTCATACTATTCCATTGATTGTTCATACATTCATAATTATTTGTGTTATGTTAATCCTTTGTATTTTATTTCGAAATGCGTTATTTTCGTTTAGAATATATTACACTTTAATTCGTTCCGGATACTTTTGGCCGTTGCGACCCATCGACTGCGTATTTTTCGGATCTTAAAGCATATAAACGAGTTCTACTTTGTCAAATGTCCTCAAATTCTAAAACTTTTGCGTTATACATATAAAGTACAAATCCGGTTCTTTCTGCAGGTTGTCTTGAAGGCTGTTTAGTAAAAAGCATCATTCACATTTTGTAAGGCCATTTGAAACGTCATTTCATCCATAATAGTTAGTGTATGCAATTGATTGTAAATCAATTGAAATCGTATTTCATTAACATGTTTTTGTGTCATAGCACTATTCAGGGTTAATGACGTACAAAGTACATTTGAGCAAACAGTTCAATAGCAGTTGATATAATTCTTGATAGGTTTGTTTGTTATTGGATTCGATTCACAAGGAAGAGGTCTACACTCACTCTATATGTCCGAACGTTTTTTCAGTTTCATTTATTTAAGAATATTTTAAACTTCAACTTTGTCAGTCAGTTCGTTTAAAAAATCTATCCACGGCCAATAGTATTATAGATACTATGCACCTTAAATTAGTTTTATGGTGGTACACTATTAGCTTCATTCATTGTATATTCATTGTATATGCTGCTAATTCATTTCATGCAATCCGATCAGATACATCAATCTACATCAATCTTATTAAAATTAAAATTGAATTATACTACTGAACAATACGATTTTGTCTGATTGTAATGTAAATCTTTTTGCAAAAATATGCACAATACAATTGCCGGATTTCCAAAACAATAAAATATTTTTTAATGCTCCTCATGTCAATACCTATATAAAAAACTACAGAAACAAGGTCGGTCGCCTTAAGTTCAACAAGAAAACTGAATAACAAGTTTCCATGCTCACCAACTAAAGAACTCAAACTTTATTTGAATATGTCTGAACTAACATATAAATGTTGTACTAATTTAGAAATTAGTAACGTTTTATGCGAATATATGTATTTGCAATTTTACTTTTAAAAATTTTAAACCGGTAACAATGCTTTTATTCCAAATGAAGTATTTGCCACGTTTCTACACAATGCATAATGTAAAAGCAAGGGATATTACTGATTAAATTTATAATTGCAGGTCTAATTATGGATCATATTGGGTCAAACGTTTGTCACAAGATTAAGTATTATTATTGTTTGGGTTATTTTAGACATTCGAATGACCGATTTTCACCAAACCTAGTAATAATATTTGTCATATTAGTTCAGTACAAATACAATGGGAACGGTCGTGTTTTTCTAATTATTGGAACAGTACTGTTAACCCTCTACAAAGCATAGCGTCGACCCCAATTCATCGACTTTTCACAAAGTTTGAATAGTTGTCATTTTCATATCTTATTCAAATGCTTTTAAGTATTTTGTTGTAAAAGTTGTTTTCTTTACTTTATAATTTGGTGAGCGAAATAGGGCCTATGTCCCCGTAATGATATGTACCGGACTTACCTATGTTTTAGAGTTATACTTGCCCGATCAAAACAATAATTCTTATACGTTGAAATCACATGGCGAAACTAACTGATGGTTTTCATTGTACAATATTTCATTACAAACAATGAAGAAATACTTTGGTTGCCTTTCCATGTTGTTTGCTTTACAAGTTAGAAACAAGATAGCACTTGAACAAATTCGCTTTAACATTAAGACTTTAACTTATCATTGCTTAGTAATACATAAAACAATAAATTATGTTTTCTCTCCGGATATATATTAAGTTGTTTCCACAAAATGGTAATTTTATACAAGTTATATATGTAAATAATTTCAACAATAAAAACACTTTGTTATGTATTTAAAATATCATATACTCTGGGTTCAAACAATAACAGTCTTTTACTTTGTTTCAATACAACTTTGCAAGACCTTCCACTAAAGGTACCAATATGTATTACTTAAGTTCGTTCAAAACATGCTTTGCAACACAATGCATGTCATTAGTGTGTTGTTGTTTTTTTTCTTTTATTCAATGGAAATTTTATAATAGCTTTTACTTATCCGACCATACGTTTTTTTAATAGAAAATGTTGAAACTAATATTTTTGCTTTGCAAATGTAGGATCACAAAGAGAAGTTAGTAAGGTATACGAATCTGGAGTGATAGAAGACTTCACAAAACTTGCAACAGACAGTGACGTTGAAGTATGGAAGTTTGGCAGTACAACCGATTCAACAAGTGCTTTTCTTCAACGTGGAAGCGTCTCTGCTCGTGAAATAGCATGCATTGATAATCGAGAGGGGAGATATCCCATACAACTGCACAAACTGATTAAAGTTACAAGCATGGATTCTGCACCATTTGTTCAAATGGGAGATTCGGGCTCTTTAGTGTTTCATAAACAACCGGATAAATCGCTAGCGTGTATTGGAATGGTCCATGGTGGTTGTGCTAGCAACTAGTCATTGGCAATTGTTACACCGATAAAACATGTTTTAGAAAAGATCAACGTGCAGAACATGTATACATTCTCTGACACGAAACTGAAAAGAATGGAAGCTCGGCTGGAAAGGAAGTTTACGGTAATATTGAATGATATCTATTCGAGACTGGAGAGAATGCAAAGCTCTCGACAGCACGACAACAACTAGGCAACACGACTTAAAATTAATCTTCTGTCAGCATTCATTCGCCTCAATGCTTAAAGAGCTTTGACTTTATTTTGAATGTGTATGTGGTGTGCGCGTGTGCGTGCGTGTGTGTGCGTGTGTGTGTGTGTGTGTGTGTGTGTGCGCGCGCGTGCGCGTGCGTGTGCGTTTGTGTGTGTGTGTGTGTCTGTGTGTTTTGTCTGGAACATGACTTGCAAAGTATTTGCGGAATTGACTTTAAACCTCATATACATGTACACCTCATGTATATAGTAGTATTGCAGTAATATCAAGTTGTATCCTTTTATAACAATTCATATCGTTTGTCTTGAGTATAACTTAGATAGTATTTGAGGTATTAATTTTTAACTTCAAATGCAGACATATCTCATACATTGAAAGGTCAGTGCATAGGTACCAAAACTTTAAGTGGAGTTTTCACTCTGTTAATCATCATACGTATTGTTATGTAAACTGTTTAATAGTGAAATACAATGCCTGAACATGCGACAATAGCTCTGTCGTTTGCATGATTTTGAATGTAGTGGTATAAACAAAATAACATCATATATCATTTGCAAAGCATTCAGAGATGAGATGATATGATACGATTTTCAAGCTGTTTAGGTAACCCGTTCATAAGAAAGTTTGGATGCCAAGTATAAACTCATGCCATTTAGTTTATTTGAAATGTACAGGTTATATGCAGTTTAACCATTTGTGGCCCGTTACACCCATAATTAATGAGGCTTAAAGGGGAAAGGGGATGGTGGTAGTTGTTGATGTTGTGGTTGTGGCGATGATAATGTTAATGATGTTGAATTGTTGCTGGTGCTGCTGCTGCTGCTGATGATGATGATGATGATGACGACGACGACGGACGACGATGACGACGATGCTGATGCTAATGATGATGATGCTAATGATGATGCTAATGATGATGATGATGATGATGATGATGATGATGATGATGATGATGATGATGATGATGATGATGATGATGATGATGATGATGATTATGATGATGATGATGATGATGATGATGATGATGATGATGATGATGATGATGATGATGATGATGATGATGATGATGATGATGATGATGATGTTTATGATGATGATGATGATGATGATGATGATGATGATGATGATGATGATGATGATGATGATGATGATGATGATGATGATGATGATGATGATGATGATTTTCCTGATTTGAATCATTGAAAAAAATCTGACCATAACTTTATATATCAAACAAAAAAGCCCTTGTTGACAACCTTGGTTTGTTTTATAATGAAGGGAAGTTGAGTGTGCTGTTAAATTTATATTTTCATTCAACTGCGACATCCTGGTACTGGGTTATTATTTTTTCTATATTTATCTTAATTTTAGCAGTTGAATACCCACACAAATATGCGTTTTAAGCCAATTTATAACACTAACGATATCAAGTTGTAATAGTTTAAAGGCTAAAAGCTGCAGTATTGAGGAATGGAATTAAGCACATGTGTTAACTTGCAAACAAACTCACGATACAAAAGTAAAAAAAAAATCAATGTGAACGTGTAAACATAAAGATAAAGCAATAATCCGCCGGAACCAGACTCATAACTGCACAATTTGACTTTTCTAAATGTCTTGAAATAATTCAATTATTGCGTGAATGTCTGCAAGCCTTTGACTGCTGACAAAAGATCTGATCGCAGTTTTTTATAGTAACATTCGAAAATTGATGCTTTATGGCTAAAAATTCCTGTATATGTTTTATATGACAAGTTTTTGATTTTTATATGTTTTTGTTTGTCGATAGGAGTGTCTGATATAATTGTCTTTTTATTAAATTGATGAATCACTGTTTTTTACTTCGAGACTCAAACTAAGACTCAAGGCATTAGTGATTATCAAATCCGCCTGCTCTTTCAAGAGTCCGCAGTAGGGTAAATAATAGGTTGGTATGTGACATACGTTGTTGAATCTGCTTGCTCTTTCAAGAGTCCGCAGTAGGGTAAATAATAGGTTGGTATGTGACATACGTTGTTGAATCTGCTTGCTCTTTCAAGAGTCCGCAGTAGGGTAAATAAAAGGTCGGTATGTGACATACTTTGTTGAATCTGCTTGCTCTTTCAAGAGTAGGGTAAATAATAGGTTGATATGTGGCATACGTTGTTGAATCTGCTTGCTCTTTCAAGAGTCTGCAGTAGGGTAAATAATAGGTTGGTATGTGACATACGTTGTTGAATCTGCTTGCTCTTTCAAGAGTCTGCAGTAGGGTAAATAATAGGTTGGTATGTGACATACGTTGTTGAATCTGCTTGCTCTTTCAAGAGTCTGCAGTAGGGTAAATAATAGGTTGGTATGTGACATACGTTGTTGAATCTGCTTGCTCTTTCAAGAGTCTGCAGTAGGGTAAATAATAGGTTGGTATGTCACATACGTTGTTGAATCTGCTTGCTCTTTCAAAAGTCCGCAGTTGGGTAAATAATAGGTTGGTATGTCACATACGTTGTTGAATCAGCTTGCTCTCTAAAGAGTCCGAAGTAGGGTAAATAATATTAATACACTGTGCCTTGGCAGACATGGATTTTAAAGGGATGGTATGTGACATACGTGGTTGAATCCGCTTGCACCTGTAAAAGTCCTCAGGAGGGTAAATAGTAGTAACACAGTGTGCCATAGCAGACATGTACTTTAAAAAGGTTGGTATGTGACACACGCGATTTCCAGTCGAACTATAACCAGGCTTTGACATAAAGATGATATTCATTTTGTTCGTTCTTAAAACTAGATCAGAACAATTGAATGCATGTTATTTAAAACATACAATTTAGTAGAGAATACAAATAAAAAAATAAAATGGGAAACACGTTAGTTAATTTTCAAATTGAGCTTATTTGTTATTTGAGTTTAAAAGGTCGTAATGGAGCTTCATTTATAATAATTTTGGGCCCTTCTTTAAGTATTAAGAGGTCGGATCCATCCTTGAATTCTTTTTCGTAGTAAGTAAGGCACAAAGCACGACAATCTACAGAGAAGGGAGTCTTCCTGACACTGGTATTTATGTTGCATATAAAAGACTACACTTACGTCAAGATCTGCTTGTTAATAGACTCGGGCGCACACAGTGACGTAATTTACAGTTAAATGGTCTTGATTTGAAAATAATTCGTCTTTCAATGTTCAATATCAAATTTTCAGAGTTAATTTTTAATTATGTAATATAATTGCAGACATTATTTATATTTTCCTTTAATTCGTTATGTTTTCTATAGGGAATGGCAATCATTTTAACTGTTTTATTATTTCCCTTCCGCTGGTTAATAGAGATTTATCAGTGAAATATATCTTAATATTTTCACCATTTCAAACAGTGAACTATTAAAAAAATCAGTTTGGGGGTAATCAATATTATACGTTTTAATACAATACATAGAGCTACTCGCATCCGGTTATGTGGTGATGCTGAATGTGTTGCGTACTGGCACGGAAAATTACTCGGAGGCAGAAAGAGGTGGAGTGCTCAATTGTTTGCGTTCTGACACCGTAACCTACTCGGGGTACGGTAATGCTCAATGTGTTTCGATTTGTACCGAAGTCTACCCGAAAGCGGGGAGAGGAGCACATTTCTATTGCGATCTGAAATCGAAATATACACGGATGCAGGTGAGGCTAAATGTGTCGCGTTCTGACACAGAGAGCTACTTGGCTGGGTCAGCTCAATATTAGAAATACTTAAACAGGAACCTTCTCTGAAGTGAGGTTTAGGTCAGTCAATATGAAAGGTTTTGACACATAAATCTACTCCGAAGCGGGGGGAGGGGAGGGTGCTCACTGTGTTTCGTTCTGACATATACATTATCGGAGGCCTGGTGGAGAGTGCTAAATGTGTTGCGTTCTGACAAAAATCTACTAGGAGGCGGGGAGGGGTGCTAAATTTGTTGCGTTCTGACAAAAAACAAACACTCTGAGGCAGAGATAGGGGATGCTGCTCAATGTGGTGCATTCTGACAAAAAGCTATTCGGATGCGGGAGGGGAGGGGTGCTCTTTGTGTTGCGTTCTGACATAAATGCTACTCGGAGTGGAGGGGGGAGCTAAATGTGTTGCGTTCTAAGAACGAAAGCTTTTCGGATGCGGGGAAGGAGGCCAAATTTGTTGCTTTCTGACTCAGAGAGCTACTCAGAGAGAGAGAGGGGGGTGTTGCATAATGTGTTGTGTCCTGACACAAATAGATATTCGGAGATGGTGAGGGGGTTGCGTTCTGACACAGTAAGCTACTCGGTGGCGGAAAGGGAGGGAGGTGCACAATATGTTTCGTCCTCACACAGAAAGCTATACTGAAGCGGGAAGGGAGGTACAATGTGATGCGTCCTAACACAAAAAAACTAATCGGGTGCGGGGAGGAGGGGGTTTACAATATGTTGCGTCCTCACACAAAAAGATACTCGGAAACGGGGAGGGGGCACGGTGTGATACGTCCTGACACAGAAAATTTATCGGAGGCGTGGATGGAGACACAATGTGTTTCGTCCTGATACATAAAGCAAATCGAAAACATGGAAGGAGATACAATGTTTTCGTCATGACTAAGAAAGCCTCTCGGAGGCAGGGAGGGGGTGCTCAATACGATACAACACAGAAATCACCTCGAAGGCGGGGAGGGGGTCACACTGTGACACAGAGAGCTTCGAAGAGGTTGGCTGGAGGTGCTCAATGTGATACCTGCTAACAGAAACCTACTCGGAGGCGGAGAGAAGGGTGGTTAATTAGATACGTTTTCTCCTCGTAGACGGGGAGGGGAGAGTGCTACTTAGATGCGGGCTGGGGCTGCTCAATGTGATACCTCCTGACGCAGAAAACCTCTTCGAGGCGGGGATTGGGAATTTTAATGTGTTCCATTCTGACTCAGAAATCTTCACGGAGTCATGGAGGAAGTTGCTCAATGTGTTGCAAATGTTATGCGTTTTGTTATAGAATGCTTCTTAGAGGTGGGCTGGAGGTGCTCAATGTGATATCTCCTGACACAGTAACCTACTCGGAGGCCGGGAGTTGGGTGCTTAATGTGATAAGTTTTGACACAAAAACTTCCTCAGTGGCGTGGTGGGAGTTGTTCAATGTGTTGCGTTCTGACACCGAAAGCTTCACGGAAGCTGGAAGGTGGTCACAATGTGTTACGATCTGACCCAGAGTCCTACTAAGAGGTGGGCTGGAGGTGCTCAATGTGAAACCTCTTGACACAGAAACGTACTCGGAGGCCGGGAATCGAGTGCTTTATGTGTGATACGTTTCGACACAGAAATTAATGAAGGCGGGGAGGGGGTGCTCAATGTGATACCTTCTTACACAGAAAGTAATCAGAGTCGGGTAGATGGTGCTCATTTTGTTGCCTTCTGACACAGAAATCTACTCGGAGTTCGGAAGGGGTTGGCTCAATACGATACTTTCTGGCACAGAAATCAACTTGGAGGCGGAGAGGGGGTTGCACAATTTGTTGCAGTCTGACACAAAGAGCTACTCGGAGGCTGGGAAAGCTCTATGTGTTGCGTCTTTATAAATATTGTTACTTGGGGCGGGGATGGGACTCAATGTAATGCATTTTAATAAAGAGAGCTACTACTCGGAAGCGGGGAGAGCCTAATGTGTTGCGTTCTGACAAATACCACTACAAGGGGAACTCATTGTGTTGCGTCCTGATACATAGAGTTACTCGGGGGCGGGATGGGGAGTCGTGTGTGTTGCGTCCTGACCTAGGGAGTTACTCTGTGCGCTTAATGTGTCGGGAGTTCTCTCTGTTTGGAACGTTGGAAGCTCTCTGCGTTTGGACCTTAATGTGTCGGGAGCATCGGGAGCTCTATGCTTTGGGCGCTAAATTTGTCGGGAGCGTCCGGAGCTCTATGTGTCGGGATCTCTATGTGTCGGCGGGCTCTATGTGTAGGAGCTCTATGTATGTGCGAGCTCTATGTGTCGGAGCTATATGTATCGTCTACATCTATGTGTCGGAGCTCTATGTGCCGGAGCTATATGTGTCGGAGCTCTTTGTATGGGCGAGCTCATTGTGTCGGAGGTCTATATGTCGGAGTATGTATGGAATAGCTATATGTGTCTTGAGCTATATGTTTATTGAGCTCTTTGTGTCGGAGCTCTATGTATGGGCGAGATCTTTATGTCGGAGGTCTATGTATGAGCGAGCCCTATTTGTCGGAGTTTTATGTATCGGCTAGCTCTATGTGTCATGAGATATACGTGTCGTTTGCTCTATGTGTCATTTACAAACAATTTAAATTTCGATAAAGTAGAATTGATTTTTTAAAACTATTTTGATAAAATAGTTTGTACTGTTATTTCATTTAGTCTAAAAGTACCTAAACATGTATTATTTTGCTCATTGAATATTGACCATATAAAGACACCTATTTAAGATTTCGTGTTTACGTTTTTTTAAAGGGACATAATACCGTCCCGAGTTTTTGCCCTCCAAACTTATCATTCGGATACAGGTTACCCAGGGTCAGTGGTTATTAACACCTCTGTTATAATGATCTAATGCAAGCCACAGAGTTATAAATATTAACTGCCCAGCTTGTATCGAATTCCAAACAAATGTTTCTGAGAACCAAGCTGTACATCATAGTTTTACTTGTTTTTGTCGTTTAGAACATTTCCTAAGTGATTAAGTATACTCGAAATATTAAAGTAGAAAAATTTATGTTAATACATTTATTTATAATAAGACAATTAAAATTTACATACAACATTGAACACTTCAAGGTTCATTGAATGATCATTTCAAGGCAAGAGTATGAAAAATACCCTATTTTTTCAATATGTTTTTTTTTTCATTTTGAGTTATTTTATCTAGTTGTACTTTTTTGAGACTCATATGTTGTCAACATGGATTGCTAAAATTCATTTTAAATACATTAAATTATAAAAAGGCTATCACACTCTTATTTCAGCTGAACTTACTGCAACATAATATCGCTTAGTGAATAAGAGTTGTAATAAATATAGATAATTATATATTACGTGAATAAAATTATCTCCATCATTATGTCTAATGTTCTTTTCAACACAAACTAATGGCATTTTATTAAAAGAGTCAATGTTATCAATTACCATATAAACGCGCCCATAAAATACCACAGGTGTAAATTTGCATACGTTATATTAAAATGCAACATATCGTATTAAATAGATGGTATAACTGGTTCATAATGTACTTTATACGGACATAAAATACTACGCGTTTCAAAATTTAGGTCGACATCATTTGAGTGTTAAAATGCAAAATTTAATATGATCAATATCGACAGCGCTGTTTTGATAAAATCTTCGCTTTATTTCAAAAAAGTCATAGCATTAATTCAATCACAAAACAGCTAATAAATATATTTTATCATTTCACATATTAAAAGTCAAGTCAACAATACAATGTCCCTACTTTAGCGCATCTAGTGCAAAACAAGCTAAATATAAAAACTATTTTTTTGAGTCTCATGTAAGCTTATTCAGCCGGAAATATCACCTTTTAAGTCCATCTTGTGTTTTTTATACCAAATATGTTAATATTATAATACCAAACAACACAATAATTATTTTTCTCAAGGTCGAAACAGTAATTAGAAAGCAAAAACGTGTTTCTATAAGTCCACTGAATTCCTCAAACCCCATTAGGACGCAATTTTAAATTGTGTCTTGTAGATAAAATATGTCTCAAGCAGCCCTCCGCATCCTTATTGTGTTTACAGACAAGCCGACTCATTATCAAACAAGCCCCAGACGGGCTCTAAAAAGGTCAAGCCTGAGCTAATTCAACATCATTACGGCTACCATCAACCCATATCTGACATACAGTCACCACATATAGACTTATGTTAAGTCCACTGTGTGTCCAATAAGCCTTTTGTGCCACACAAACAATAAAAAAGCTCTATGAAGCTCTATATATGATGTGCCCAATTGGCAATAGTTTAGTAAAACTAGTACTTGAGACAATTTTGGGAGAATAAATCAAATCAATTTAGTGCCCCGTAAATCTAAATTCTGCTGCAATGAAGTTTATCTAGTGTCAAACATACCACAGTAAGGTTCTTCTTCATCCAACTCAGTTAAAAACAATCACAAATGCAGCTACATTTAAGTCCATCATGTGTCAATCAAACACCAAAGCAGCATAACAATCGGTATTCCTAACCACAAATGGTTTCTACACGAACCTTCCAGGGTCTGACGATTACTTTTGTGGATACAGTCAAGCGTATTCATTAATAAAGAAACGTCAATGTGTCTAAACGTAGGCCAGTCCATTTCTCTATTATTTTTATTATGGCTACAATAACGTACATTCAGATACAAACATTACGCATGTGTAACTCTAGTTAATACTACTCAGTGCTACATTGACCACAATATGGCAAACATAATGCCAATTTAAAACCCAAAAAGCTCATGTGCAGACATCATTAAGCATGTTCGGTGTCTAATATACCACAGCAGTAAGGCTTTTATAGCAAAGCATACTTAATTATGACGGTTAACATTGGCATTGAAGCTGACCATCAAAATATGGAAAAAAAAGAGACAGACTTCTGCCAAAAAAATCAGGACATGAATAAGAAAGATATAGAATTGACGAAAACAGGACGAGATACCAACGGTCGAACGGACAGATGTGATAACGCTGGCGATTCCTAGATAGTCGCCACCTGTGAAGCAGTAATATAATGAATACACTGTTTTATGTGACCATTACGTTAACAAATCAGATGCATTGGTTTGTAAAAAAAAGTGTAAACAAAATAAGCATAACAAAAATACAGCAAAGTTATGCATATTCCACCCTTTATTAAACACAAGAACCGAGCAGAAAACATTGTGAGATCATGTTTTAACTCTTAATTCTCCAATTTGTGTAGACTAATGAGGTGGTAAAATGCTCTAGAAGGGTTTGTGTGTTTACTTTTTTTGTATGCAAGCAAGAACGTTTCTAGGCTTGAGTTTTAGCCCAATACTTGTAATAGCCCACAAAAAAGTCCATGCAGAGTTGAAAATCATACTCGAAAGTACCAAATTTAAATGAAAATCAGTCTCTGAAACATACCTGAAATAATGTTTGATTTACAAAATAATTTCATGTACGAGTATGTAATATTTTGCGTATATTTACAATAAATCAATGTATACACACGGATATCAAAAGGAAAACTCCCATAAACTGAAAAACTTATTGAAGGTCTGGTGTTGAGCTAACTGTAATTGTATTGTATAATAATTCTATAAATAAGATACTACTGGGGAGGACATTCAGATCATGGTACAATCCATGCGGGTTTCTCCCTTCTGTCTGCCCTGTTCTAGAAGTGAAAGTATATAAATATACCCAGTAGAAATATACCCAGTAGAATTTTATGATGGAAGAACATATATCCTTTATATTAGCCATTACTAAATAACTCAGATTTTGCAAACGTATATTGGCGTTCATACACCAACTTCTAGGTAAGTTAGGTCATTTTCCTCTGTACATGTATGGTCTTGTGTGTAAATTCAAACAATATATACGCATTCATGTGTAAGTCATATGCGTATGAACACTCTAATAAATCTTATTTTCATATAGTGCGGTTATGGATAATTGGTTTAAATATGTCCATTTGTAAATTCTTTGAATGGCTACATGTGACGGTCGTAGTGTGGCTTCTGCTCACCTTGGTACCGGTCGCCCGGAGCAACTCGTTCATCGACACTTTCAATCAGGCTACAAACAAGCCAATGATGACACAAGTGTCGAAATATAATAATCCCCAAACCCCACCCACCCATCCCACACTCACCACAACAACACCGGAAAATATAATATCATAATCAGTATAACAAAAATACAGTATAAAAGACCCTGTCTCCCGAATTACTAACCTTGAGTATTTTTTGTGGACACATAGCCCTCATGTGTTCTTTGGTTGGAGACCTGTTCCTTTGGCCTCTAGTTAAGGACATTTATACATGTTCTCGTACCGAGGAATGCCCATATATATCCGATGTATATATCGGTTCAATCGGAACACCTTGGCCATTTTCATCGAAAAGAACCCCGGATGTATACAGATGGTTTCCAATGTGAGAATTATTTACATTTAACTACGCTGCAAGTAGATCGCATAGTAATGTCCATTAAGCAGCTAAGCCTTAGGATTTAACTCTCAGGAATCTTATTTGTTTATGCAATAATAAACTTCACTGTGTATCAATTTGAACTTAGTAATACAAAATTCACACAGGACGCGTTTAAATTTAATACAATATATCAAGAGAAATTTAGATCGTAAATAAACCCCTCAGATATTTTATCAGGTTTAATTTTCATTGTTGTATGAACAAACGGACAATATCTTGAAATATTATACCTCACTTTCGCCTACAATTGTATAAACCCATTAGCCTAAAAAGTAAAATATTTTGTTTATCAGAAACATTTTCAATCTTGACACTAATAACTGCTTCAATATTTTAGCTAAATCATGACATGATTGCCTTCCTTATACACATACAACAGTTACGTCACTATTCAGTGCATACACAAAATCTCAGACGACAGGAACTGTCTGCAAATAAACAGTGGAGGTTTGTTATAAATATAATTATTTTATTATGTTTAATTTTGTTTAATTAAATGAATACAACATTTTAAAACTTTGTATGCACATTTTTCTGGTCGGTATAATAAAATAGATTTTATATGGCAGCATGTGTGACATAAATATTGTCAACACTCGAAAAAGAACACCTCGGGTGATATTCTGCTCTCGGGTTGACAGTACCAATGTCACAAATGCTGCCATGAGATATTTCTATAGTATAGTGTGTGTATAATACACTCAGAAAGAACGGTATAATGTTACATAAGTTTGTTCAAAACCGACTGCTCAAATTTACCTGAAAGTTTGACAGTGTATGACACGAGTGTTTTCAACCGGTATCAAATTAATAAATCAGAAAGTGTTAATACCATTATAAACCTTATAAAGTGTATCAAGTAACAGGAATGAAGTGAAGTATTTGTCATGTAGTACGGGTAATACTGCTGTGATCATATGGTTGTTGATTTGCTTATGTACTTTATATAGTACCGTGACTTTATTTTGAAATATATTTGTCATCCTTATATGAGTAATCATTTGCGATTTCCTTAAATCATTTGTAAAAACACCAATATTGAAAGATTGTTACGATGAAGTTTGTGGAGTAATGAATATCAAATCGCTTTACCAGACGTTTTAAATTCTTTATATTTATGGAAATCTATGCTATACAGCTGTTTCTGGGATTCTGTGCTATAGAGGTATATGGGAATCCATGCTATAGGGCTGTATATTGGAATTATTGCTACAGAACTGTATATGGGAGTCCGTGCTATAGAGCTGTTTATGGGATTCCGTGCTATAGAGGTATATGGGAATCCATGCTATAGGGCTGTATATTGGAAGTATTGCTACAGAACTGTACATGGGAGTCCGTGCTATGGAGCTGTATATGAGAATTCGTGCTATACAGCTGTATATGGTAATCCGTGTTAAAGAGATGTATATGGGAGTCCTTGCTATGGAGCTGTATATGGAAGTCTGTGCTATGGAGCTGTATATGGGAATCCGTGCTATAGAGCTGTTTATGGGAATCAGTGATTTAGAGCTGTTCATAAGAATCCATGCTTTAGAATTATTTTATGGGAATCCAGGCTATAGAGCTGTTTATGGGAATTTGTGCTACATAGCTGTATATTGGAACCCACGCTATATACTTATGTATGGGAATCCGTGCTACTGATCTGTATATGGGAATCCGTGCTATAGAGCTGTTTATTGGAATTTGTGCATATAACTGTATATGGGAAACCATGCTATATACTTATGTATGGGAATCCGTGCTACTGAGCTGTATCTGGGAATCCGTGCTATAGAGCTGTTCATGAGAATCCATGCTATAGAGCTGTTTATGAGAATCCATGTTATTGAGGTTAATATGAGAATCCATGCTATTGAGATGTATATGGGAATCCGTGCTATTGAGATGTATATGGGAATCCATGTTATTGAGATGTATATGGGAATCAGTGCTATAGAGATGTTCATAAGAATCCATGCATTAGAGATGTTCATGGTAATCCATGCTTTAGAGCTGTTTATGAGAATCCATGCTATTAAGATGTATATGAGAATATATGCTATTGAGATGAATATGGGAATCAGTGCTATAGAGTTGTATATAAGAATCCATGCATTAGAGATGCTTAAGGGAATCTATGCTATAGAACTGTTTATGAGAATACATGCTATTGAGATGTATATGGGAAGCCATGCTATTGAGATGTATATGGGAAGCCATGCTTTTGAGATGTATATGAGAATCCAGGCTAATGAGAAGTATATGGGAAGCCATGCTATTGAGATGTATATGGGAATCCATGCTTTTGAAATGTATATGGGAAGCCATGCTATTGAGATGTATATGGGAAGCCATGTTATTGAGATGTATATGGGAAGCCATGTTATTGAGATGTATATGGGAAGCCATGCTATTTAGATGTATATGAGAATACATGCTATTGAGATGTATATGAGAAGCCATGTTATTGAGATGTATATTGGAAGCCATGCTTTTGAGATGTATATGAGAAGCCATGCTATTGAGATGTATATGGGAAGCCATGTTATTGAGATGTATATGGGAAGCCATGCTATAGAGATGTATATGAGAATCCATGCTATTGAGATGTATATGGGAATCCATGCTATTGAGATGTATATGAGAATCCATGCTATTGAGTTGTGTATGGGAATCCATGCTATTGAGTTGTTTATGGAAATCCATGATACATGAGCTAATTATGGGAACACATGCTATAGAAATGTATATGAGAATCCATGCTATTGATTTTTTTTATTGAAATCCATGATATAGAGCTGTTTATGGGAATCCATGCAATATAATTGTGTATGGCAGTCCTTGCTATAGAGCGGTATATGGGAATTGTAAATGGTGATACTAATGTTGAGTAGATAAGTGAAGATAACATTTCATAAACAAATACCGATAATCTTTAACGTCGTTTGTCATTTCTTACGCGTACACATTTCAGGGGTAGGGGCAATACAAGTATGTACTATTACAGGCGGATTAAGATACATTTATGTTAAAACTAATATAAGCACAAACAATACATGTGCTTTTAAATTCATGTAGAATGAACGTTCAGAGTATGTGGGCACGTGTGAAATCCAATCAGCTAATGAAGAGATGTATATATTTATGACGTCATCGGTATGGTAATACAGGATCAGATGGAAGCGTTCGTACAAGGCCCCAACTTCTCGAAACACATTAAGTTTCTAACATGATAAAGCTAAGCTCACTGTATTGGTTTGGTATAATTCGTGATCTATTCAAATACTGTTTGGATTTTAAAAGGGGGTCATATTTATAGTAACACGATAAACTTATTTTGATTTATTTAAATTAAGATTAGGTAAGAATTGTGACTACTTGAATTAGAAACATAATTCTGGTAAGCTTATTAAGTTTTGAGATATTGAGGCCAAGATTAAAAAATAACAATTCCTTGTCAAGATGCCATACATGTTGAATAGAAAAAGTTATAGAAATAGATTAATGGCCCTTTTCCCGGGGTCTCTTCCAACGGCCATCCCACGATCGTCTAAGTGCAGAACCTGTTAATAATATGCATATAAGAAATCTGATTAGTAGTAAATGAGGCAGACTCCGCCTTTTAAATCGGAAAGTGATCTATAAGCGACGTCAATTGTACACACAACTGTTATGTGTTGTGCCTCTGTACTGTATTAGTTTGTATTAAATGTTATTATATATGAATATGTGAACATATTTCGTCGTAAGTATATACTCTATCGGCGATGAAAAATGAGCAAGTCATAAATAAATTGTCAGACGGTATGATTATGTTTTTTAGGGTTAAACGAACGCATTGAGAAAAATGAATAACCTAACATCCCACGAAAACGGTACCTCTGATACATACTAGAACATGAAAACTATAGTTGAAAATAATCAGTTTATAACAGGGCAGATTAATCAGTTTAGCTTTTGAATGACATACACTCTAGTTTCCTCCCCTGATTTTATTTATAAACTAGATACCTTCTTTCTAGCGAGGTCATGGTAATGGTTACCCCTGAGTCATAACTTAACCCGTTTATCTAGTGCAAATATGGAATATGGAAGGAACAGGTAAATATTTACCTAATTTAAACATTTGACATGCTCAATTATTTTCGAGGATGTTTAATACATAGCAAGTTTATATCATTATGCTAAAACTGCAGTATGTATTTGTTAGATTTAACATAATATAAGTAATGTAACACGCGGTGTCTTATATTTGATACCCAGATTGAATGCCTGTCAAATTGTTGAGTTTATGTTCAGTATACCCGAGCGATACTATCATATCCGTAATTTAATAGATCAAGCATTTGTATTGAAAACACAGACTGACGAATACACTAAGTTGAGTTTAAATAAAAACCGTCTAGCAGTAAGGTATAGCGTAGAATAAGGCTTTCTTTATTTAAGAGGCGATTCATTTTAATATTGCAGGCATTATTTACATTTGCCTATTTTATAAGTTTAAAATATTATTTTTAAAAAGTAAAAACCTTTTCAAAATATATTATTAGATGTTCAAACTGAACTGGAAGAACTTAAACTCCATAGTTTGTAACGTTTAAAGCCTCAATGAAATTGTCTTACGTGGATTTCTAAAACCACAGTCGTATAAAACTGTCTTGCGTAATTTCAACTCTTCAGTTTATAAAACAGTTCGTAAAGTTTCTACAATTATCTCTTTCATAAGGTTCAATAGCCTCATTCATATGAAACGCTAACGCCTGACGTTTTAAAGCTAAAAAATGATTACAATGTTAATATAAGTTTAATTCGAAAAGAGCAAAGAATTTATCCTAGAAAAGTAATCCTTCTATTTAAAGCTTAAAATCATTCTATTTAGGGCTTAACAGTTTGATAACGACACTTCCTAGATTGTGCCACGCTGTTGACGCCAATATCTCCGGATAACGCGCTCGAAACATTGTATGATTATTTAAGAACTATTTTGTACAGTATAATGTATATGTTATGCATTCTGCAGAAGTATTAAGACCCCTAAACGAGGGAGCAAAATGTATTTAGAAGTAGGATAAGTAACAGTTCGCCCTGTAGTTTTCAATGTATCATTAAAACAGGAAGCTCAACAAACTAAGCCCATGAATAAAAATGTTTAATGTGTTAAATAAAGAATAACAGTTGAAAGAGACCTTATTGATCTGGACTTTCCGAAAATACGTCTACTCTCGATTTCCGAGTTTTATTCTTGACTATTTGCTGTAAATGAATTCTACTTTCGATATCTCGTTAACAGTGTTTTCGCATCAACAAATTCGTCAAATACTAATTAACGCTGTGTCAGTGAAACAAACATACATAATTTAAGCTATTATTAGCAAACATCACTTTAAAACAATACTAATATACGAGAAATATTACGAGAAACATTTTTAAATCAATACTTACATCAAGTTAGACTCGAAGCAGACAACACTTCTTCTAAAGTATGTGCACTGGTCACCTCCCTTTGCGGGGAGCTTTTCGATCAATGTTGTACTTGCTGCATAACAGTCGTTCATGCTGTCTGAAATGTATAAAACTCTTGATTATTTTAACTGGTCCTACTTGCAAGTTGATAAATGTATATAAAGAATATTGTGTTCATTATCCATGTCATGCTGCCTATAGTTTAGGCAGTAAGCTAATTGTTGTATGCATATGACTGTGAGACCACACTTTTGATACTGTAATTACCATTGTACGGAAAGTAAGTCTTGTACATTTCTTATTTCGACCAAGATGAAAAACACAAAAGCACAAATTATATGTTGGGTACTAAATGTCTCTGTCTATGTGAGCAAGAAACATGCCAATTGCATTTTGATTTTATATCATTTCCAGATACATATTTTTATTCTCTTCTGTTGAGTTGTACGCTTCTGTTGAGTCGTCCTTCACCTGCCAATTGTGATAATATTCTTATTATCCATTGGTGATATAACCCGTAGTTTGACCACACAAAAAAACAAACGTGGAAGCGAAATTCAACAGGAAATAAATAAAAATCATACGGTGTTCATGATGTTTTTTTTCATTTGACTTCATAGCAATTGCAAATTATTGTTAAACGTTGCAAACAAACTGTATTTTAAGTTAGTGTGTGGCAACTACATTTGCCGTCATTAGCACTTTGTTCCGACAGTAATATGAGTTATGTTACCAATAATGAAATCGCGATTTGATTATTCTGATTATATTGTAAATGGAGCTCGATGTCTTGGGTTTCATCTTCTAATTTTTTAATGTCCTCAAAAACTTCATAATAATAACCGACATACACAAATCCATCAATATTCGTTTCCACATCGTTGCATTTGAGCCATTTCTATTTCTTGAACCGTTCTGTTTTTCTTCAAACGTGTTCTCACCAAGCGAGACTGTACTTAGAAAAGTATCAACACATGAATCCTTTAATTAAACATATAATACAATATTTCGTTTATGCATTTCACGATCTATTTCGAAAACATACAATCTTTATAAGAATTCTGGGTGTGTCCCTTAATTAAATGAATAAACATCCTTACTACCACAACATAGATATTCCTTTAATTAAAGCTGTTTTTTGTATCGCAAGTGGTAAATATTATTTCTTAAAATATTCCTTAAGTTACATGTAGGCAGTGAATATCGTCGTTTAACAAAACTGTTGACTGCTCCCATAGTAAGTAACGTCGGTTGTTTACATTGATATGTCTGTTTTTGTTTATCCCAAATGATTAGGTTAATTAGCTGTTTTAAAAGAGGACGATTGTGAGTGTGTTCAATATTTGGATAAATGTGTTTTTTAAATGATGACAAATAAGTGTTTTAAGCGAAAAAGAACAATAAAGGCGATTTAACTTAAACAAGGAAGTAATTTGCTTTTGAATACATTGCAGGTTGGTTGACCTCGGTTTTCTGTTTTCAAGTTTACGATTTTGAAGTTTAAGCTATTCATTTCATGAATACAATTTGTAAGCGTATTTGTTTTATATTTCAAGTTAAATTCACTAAATTGGATGGTTTAAGTTAACTACAGTGCTTACGCTAGCATTCTGGTAAAAGCTATGTTACATTGAATGAGATCGAGGCATAAGTGTAACTAACTATTAGTGTTATGTTGAAGTGCTTTCTCTTGTCTTAGAGTTTTAATTTTATCCAATATGTTTAATATGTTTATTTCGGAGCTTGTTCAATATTTGGATAAATGCGTTTTCAAATGATAACAAACAACTGTTTTAAGTGTAACAAATCTAAAGAGGCGATTTTGTTAAAAAAAAAAGAGATTGGCTTTATTTATAGAATAAGAGTGAAAATATCACATTCAAGAACTACTCTGAAAGCAAATGTATTTACGTTCCTTAAACCCAAATGAAAACGTCACTTTTCAACCTGTAAATTATGACAAATAATATTTGATCGTAAAAATGTTTCAATATGTTCCTAGAAATAAACAAAGCTGATCGCTAATTAGGGAAATGATAAACCTAATTTTTGAATATTTTTGCTTCAAAACGTTTCATTCCGTACAATACATCAGACGAAAACAATTGTTAGAACATTACATCAATGTTATTCAGAAACATAATGAAAAATAGTGGATGGAATTTATTTCCGGGTTACAAAAATGCAATTATCCTTTTTTTAAATAGTGCAATCAAAACTAAGCTCCAAGACATTGTTGATTAGGCACTTCCGATAAATTTGAATCATAAACATATTATTTTTGTAGGAAGACATTTCCGGGAAAACATAAATGCCTTTTGATTGAAAATCTGATAAAACATTATTTCGTTAAATATGCTTAACTCCTAATTAGAGCTTTTTATGTTACAACGGATATATGAATCATACGTGTTAAGTACTGAACCTTATAACTAAATAGAAATTGATATTTCCAACGTTTAAAATTGTATTCATTCAATCGACTTTCGTATCGCTGCCGGCCTTTTGAATTGTTAGTAAACCCGTTAGGTTTTTTTATAAGTATCGATTTGATTTGAGCTTGCACTAAAGGACAATATCTTGAGATAAAGTGTGTATTACATTCACTCAGACAGAACGGTATACTGTCACACAAGTAATTTTTACGACCGGCTGATCTCTTGAGATTTTGACATAAAATATGACACGAATGTTTCCAACAGAAATCAATTTACTAAATCAGAAAATGTCAATGTCAATAGAAATTTTGCTGTTAATATGTATAAAGTAATATAATTTAAGGGAAAAATTTACCATGCATAACGGGCAATCTTGACGCCATTTAATACTTTACGCTGTTATACATATTGCTGTGATTAAATGGTTGTGCGATATATTTTATATTGTACACTGCTCTCAAATCGCCATCGTAAAATCTGCACCCGACTTAATGCCATGTACTCAAGCGTTAACCTAGGTCAAATGCCTTTCAAATTATTAGAGTTTTATCTTTGAATGATAAACGTCTACCAGTAAGCTGGAGCGTAGAGGCTTTCTTTTATTTATGAGGCGATCACTTTTTACATTGTAGATATTGATCACAATTGTTTAGATTGTATAAAATATCTTCTTCTTTTTAAAGTAAAAATGATGTACTTTCTTACAATATCATTTTAGATGATCTAATTTTAATTGCATTGGACGAACTTAATCTCCTTAGTTTAAAGTTGTTTGATATGTTCTAAAACCTCAGTTATATGAAACTGTTTTGAATCACTTGATAAAGCCTCAGTTTTATAAAACATTTGGAAAATTTCTACAAACATCTCTTTCGTATCGTTCTAAAGCCTCAGCCATATGCAACGTTCACGCCTACGTTTGAAATCTTCTCTAAGATGACAATATCATGTGAAGGTTTCTTAAGTCTCAGTTCTAGGAGTTTTCATCCGTGACTTACTCTCTTGCTTTACATTTAAATTACATGTAATTATACATGGTATTCGTTATACAGAGTCTTCATTATACATGGTATTCGTTATAGAGAGTCTTCATTATACATGGTATTCGTTATACAGAGTATTCATTGTACATGGTATTTGGTATACAGGGTCTCCATTATTCATGGTATTCGTTATACAGGGTCTCCAATATAGATGGTATTCGTTATACAGAGTCTTCATTATACATAATATTCGTTATACAGAGTCTTCATTATACATGGTATTCGTTATACAAAGTATTCATTATACATGGTATTCGTTGTACAAAGTCTTCATTATACATGGTATTCGTTATACAGAGTATTCATTATACATGGTATTCGTTATACAGAGTCTTCATTATATATGGTATTCGTTATACAGAGTATTCATTATACATGGTATTCGTTATACAGAGTATTCATTATACATGATATTCGTTATACAGAGTATTCATTATACATGATATTCGTTATACAGAGTATTCATTATACATGATATTCGTTATACAGAGTATTCATTATACATGGCATTTGTTATACAGATTATTCATTATACATGGTATTCGTTATACAGAGTATTCATTATACTTGGTATTCGTTATGCCGAGTATTCATTATACATGGTATTCGTTATACAGAGTCTTAATTATACATGGTATTCGTTATACAGAGTCTTCATTATACATGGTATTCGTTATACAGTGAGTGTCTTCATTATACATGGTATTTGTTATAGAGAGTCTTCTTTATACATGGTATTCATTTTACAGAGTATTCATTATACATGGTATTCGTTATACAGAGTCTTCATTATACATGGTATTCGTTATACAGAGTATTCATTATACATGGTATTCGTTATACAGAGTGTTCATTATACATGGTATTCGCTATACAGAGTGTTCATTATACATGGTATTCGTTATACAGAGTCTTCATTATACATGGTATTCGTTATACAGGGTCTTCATTATACATGGTATTCGTTATACAGAGTCTTCATTATACATGGTATTCGTTATACAGAGTATTCATTATACATGGTATTCGTTATACAGAGTCTTCATTATACATGGTATTCGTTATACAGAGTCTTCATTATACATGGTATTCGTTATACAGAGTATTCATTATACATGATATTCGTTCTACAGGGTATTCATTATACATGGTATTCGTTATACAGAGTCTTCATTATACATGATATTCGTTATACAGAGTATTCATTATACATGATATTCGTTATACCGAGTCTTCATTATACATGGTATTCGTTATACAGAGTATTCATTATACATGCTATTCGTTATTCAGGGTCTTCTTTATACATGGTATTCGTTCTACAGAGCATTCATTATACATGATATTCGTTCTACAGGGTATTCATTATACATGATATTCGTTCTACAGAGCATTCATTATACATGATATTCGTTATACAGGGTCTTCATTATACATGGTATTCGTTATACAGGGTGTTCGTTATACAGGATGTTCGTTATACAGGGTCTTCATTATACATGGTATTCGTTATACAGAGTATTCATATTACATGATATTCGTTCTACAGAGTATTCATTATACATGGTATTCGTTATACAGGGTCTTCTTTATACATGGTATTCGTTATACAGAGCATTCATTATACATGATATTCGTTATACAGGGTCTTCTTTATACATGATATTCGTTCTACAGAGCATTCATTATACAACAAACCGCAAAATGAAAAGGGAAAACGCAACTTTCCCTTTTCAGCATGGTAACATTTTTATTCAACAGAAACCCTTTGTAATGTTCTCAAAGCATTTCTGTAGGATTAGAAATATTTTTGGGAATATTACCAAACACTTCATAGTATGGCATTGAAGAGTTATAGTGTGGTTTTCAACATTTCTGGTAATATTCCCAAAAGTATCCATAGTATGCCAGGTTTTCTGGGAATATTACCAATTTGATCTTGAAAATTTGGTAACATTACCAAACATTTTGAAAATATTTCCAAACACTTTGTAGTATAGTATTGAAAGTTGTGGTGGGGGTTTCAACATTTGTGGGAATATTCTTAAAATAATCGATACCACGCCGAGAGATTTTCTAAAATATTCTTCAACTATGAAAAGTCACAATTATTTGGTAATATTCCCAAAAAAATGATGAACATTTTCTGCTAGGATTCTGAATTTAATGTCCAGGTTTTCTGGGAATATTACCAATTTGATCTTGAAAATTTGGTAACATTACCAAAACATTTTGAAAATAATTCCTAACACTTTGTAGTATAGTATTGAAAGTTGTGGTGGGGGTTTCAACATTTGTGGGAACATTCCCAAAATAATCGATGCTATGCCGAGAGATTTTCTAAAATATTCTTCAACTATGAAAAGTCACAAATATTTGGTAATATTCCCCCCCCCCCAAAAAAGATAAACATTTTCTGCTAGGATTCTGAATTTAATGTCCAGGTTTTCTGGGAATATTACCAATTTGATCTTGAAAATTTGGTAACATTACCAAAACATTTTGAAAATATTTCCAAACACTTTGTAGTATAGTATTGAAAGTTGTGGTGGGGGTTTCAACTTTGGGGGAACATTCCCAAAATAATCGATACTATGCCGAGAGATTTTCTAAAATATTCTTCAACTATGAAAAGTCACAAATATTTGGTAATATTCCCAAAATAAGTGATGAACATTTTCTGCTAGGATTCTGAACATAATGTTCAGGTTTTCTGGGAATATTACCAATTTGATCTTGAAAACTTGGTAACATTACCAAAACATTTTGAAAATATTTTCAAACACTTTGTAATATAGTATTGAAGAATTATGGTGTATTTTTAACATTTCTGGTAATATTACCAAAAGTATCCATAGTATGTTGAGAGGTTTTCTAAAAGTTAATAAAAACTAGGGGGTATTTTTCTGAATTATGAACATTTTCGGCTAACATTCTAAAATTCGTCTTGGAAATAACGTCCAGGTTTTCTGGGAATATTACCAAAGTTAATCTTGAAATTTCTGGTAACATTACCAAAACCTTTCTGGAATATTACCAAACATTTCATAGTATAGTATTTAAAGTTGTAGTGGGCGTTTTAACATTTTTGGGAACATTCCCAAAACTATCGATATTATGCCCAGAGATTTTAAAAATATTCTTAAACTATGAAAAGTCATAAATATTTGGTAATATTCCCAAAATAAATGATGAACATTTTCTTCCAGGATTCTGAATAAAATGTCCAGGTTTTCTGGGAATATTACCAATTTGATCGTGGTATTTGGTAACATTACCAAAATTATTTGAGAATATTACCAGATGAACTGAAACAAACTAATTCAACAAAAAGCCTTTGCAAACTCCACAAATAGTTTTTGTAGGACCAAATAGTTCATAGTATAGTATTGAAAACTGGGGTTTTCAACATTTTTGAGAACATTCCAAAAATAATCCATATTATGCCGAGAGATTTTCTATATCATTCTTAAACTAGGAATAGTCACAAATATTTGGTAATATTCCCAAAATGAATTACGAACATTTTCCGTTATCGTTCTCAAATTCATCCTGAATACAATTATATTATCTTGAAATATTTGGTAACATTACCAAAACTTTTTTGGGCATATCAAAAGATGAATTGAAATAAAATAATCCAAAAGAAAAAGCTCCACGTGGGCTGCTGTAGGACATGAATTATTCTGGGAATATTACCAAAATCTTCATTGCATAGTATTAAAATTAACAGCAGGTTTTTCAGCATGTTTGTAATATTCCCAGAATAATCTATAGTATGACTAAAATTGTTCTAAACATTTCTAAAACATGCAATATTCGCAAATGTTTGATAATATTTCCAATAAAAATATAAACATTTTATAATAAGAGGTGTTTGTCAAACATTAATCCCCACCACCCCCTGAGCGCCATGTTGTCAGGATTATTTGAACAATCGAAATATGCATGGACTTAAATGACAGCTGATTGGTCATGGCCATTGGATGACTTTAAGGCAGTTTAAAGATTATGACCATTCAAAGTGTGAGGATAGTAGACAAAGTGTTCAATCGTGTTCAGATGATAACAGATATTTGCAGATAAAATGTGTCCTCTTAGAAGGGAATAAGTAAATACGACAACATTTTATTGGCGAATATGAGATATGACCATGACGTTTGACTCTTATAAGTGTTGATTGATAGAACGACATAGATTACATATTCCTGGTTGTTTAAACCTACTAGAATGTTATTTCAGTATTACAGGTATGTCTCTTGCAATTTTACAATTTGACAATAATTATTTTAAATACAAGTGTGGAATTTCGCATATTATGATTTAAAAAAAAACACAGAAAAGAACAGAACAGACGTTTATAAGTCATATACATCAGAACATTTTCTAAACACATACACTTAGGTTTTTGATATCAAATGCTTGTACATGGTTAGTGCTATGGTGAAAGACACAAATATGTTGACGTAAAGGCAGCAGTATCAGAAGATGAACTAAATTGATAATAATAATAATAATAATTATTAGGAATAACATTACGAATAAATACTGATTCTTTAACATAATCGCAGAGCTTAACCAGCTCACATTTATTGACAGAGTTAAATATATTTCTGGGAATATTACCAACTAAATCTTGAAAGGTTTGGTAACATAACCAAAACAATTCGGGGATTCTTCAAACTTTTCCAACATCCAGTCAACTCTACAGTTGAAATCCTTCGTCTATACTTTTTCTCTAGCCCTGATGATCTGGCTCTGGGATACATTGCTATGAAAACATCATCTCCTACATGGCTGTAGACGTTGCACTTCCCCTGTTTTCTTAAGTTTTAATAACCTCCGAACTGGTCTGCCTTTTCCTGTTTTACTTGTCTGAAAAATAATTATAATTGATTAAACATTATCTATGAACCTTTTTTACAAGCAATTAAAATTTAACACGGTGCATAAATATGAACTGGTCTGCCTTTTCCTGTTTTACTTGTCTTAAAAATAATTATAATTGATAACATATCTATGAACTGTTTTTTAAGCAATTAAAATTTAACACGGTGCATAAATATGATCTATTTGTTTATTGTTCTTTATTATTTAAAAAAAATACATGACTTTATAGGGTAACTTAATTGTAAAAAGTACAGTCTTCTGCAGCAAATTTTCCCATTTTTGCAGGCAGTTGAATACATACATGTATGGGTTTCTTTGGTGTTGATGTATGAAGTGGCTGTGTGGGTTCCTCTGGACTAACAACAGCCAATGGTTCATCGGACTCCTGAATTAAACCGTCATGTTAGTATTGTATCATGACTTTTTTTCCAGTTTTACTTCTTTATGTGCAAAATTAAATATAATGTCAAGAGTTTGTGCCTTCCAAACTTATCATTCTAATAAAGGTTACACAGGGTCACTGCTTATCAACATTTCTGTGATAATGATCTGAAGCAACATATAAGCCACAGTCTTATAAATACTCCTGACTGCCCAGCTGGTATTCAATTCCAATGCACATGTTTCAAACGAGCTGTACATCTTATTTTTAACTTTTTTTGCCGTTCATTAAATTTCATTTGATTCAGTTAACTTGAACTTTTAAGTTGAAGAATTTTGTTGTGTACCATTATACTTACATAAACAGTTTAGAATGATCTCTATTTGTGGGATATTATATATTTTTAATAATAAGAGCTATCACTAAATGTCACGCCCAAGTCAACTCATTTTAAATACGACCTCGTATGACAAAATTGAAGACCGAACACAAGCTATCGCCAGTTAGGCTGATAAAGAAATGATACGAAAAAAATGACTTAGAGGTCCCTTTATCAATTTCAAGAACTGTAATGAAAACATTGTGATTTCAGTTTTAACTTTTAATTTATCAATTAGTGTAGGCCACTTCTCTATGTATGCAAATATTTACCCCATTCTCAAGATCATTTTGATACATGCAATAACTCACCACAAGCTTAACACTGCAGTATCAGTCAAAACAAAGATCATCTGGGAATACACACATTCAACAGCCCAGCAGGATGGCCCACAAAGTGGTAATTAATTGACTGGTACAATTTAATGGTGATTTCATGGACTGATTAGCCTTTTTCTTAAAATGAGGAGTAAATGGGAGGCAATTTCTCTGAATTGTAGAGCGCAATGGACTTAGTTTAATGGCACAAGCTAATTTTTATTTTTCACCAACTACCTAGGATAACGGCAATCTACATGCCAATGGTACTTACTAAAATATTAAAATTCTAACCCTTGTAGAAAAGTAGTTTTCAGTTTAACCGCACAAAGGCATATATTTATAAACCTATTGACCACTTTACACGAGGTTATGAACACTTGCAGTCCTATAGTTAATGCCGCTACTGAGTATCAAGCTGATGCTCGGGCTTATCAGTGGAACTAATCTAACATAACTGTAAACTGACCACTTGACCCTTTCCCTGCTGGGAGCTGTTTGCCTGACTAATTTGAGAGTAATAGCTATTCTTGTCTTGAGATTTGGGCCATTTTATGTTAGGAGGTTTTTCTTGGTATTTCAACTTTCGCTATCTTGATTATTAAAATAGTATTATTATCGAATGCTTTTGTATAAATTTTGTATATCATAGTTATTATTATTATTATTATTATTATTATTATTATTATTATTATTATTATTATATACGGTAGTCCAAAATCCACTATACTGACGCCCATCAAGTATCATTGTGCAATGTTTAAATGACGTCATAAAACAAGTTTGTCATGAATGTAACATTTATTACGAAATCATGTATCTTTTAAGTGATTTAAACCATTGATATATATATTAATAACATGTTGATCCGGAATGTCTTATTCAACTGTTGTTGATGTTTTAAGATATTGATTTCAGTCAGTAAGCGCCTCGTGCGTCTTTAGTCGAATTCCATCTCCCTAATCAAAACGCACTAATAATAAGTTATTACCCTATTATAAGATGCTTTAATATACATACATTTTCTTTTTCGCAAAGAGAAAATAATATGGAGAAAATATATATTTCTGGAAAAAATGCTCTACATACATTGTATTACAGAAACATGTAATAAAAGTTCAGTGACTGCTGTGATTAAAAACTTACATCAACTGTGCATGTAGGAGTGCAAACGATCAGAAAAAGTTGGATAATTTTAAATATTATATTAAAATAAAATGAGTGATATAACGTTCAAATATACTGGTATGATATCAAAAGTCCGGACATAGTGGTTTAAGATACAGTATTGCTTTGTTGTGATCATTTCTCATATGATGCTATTAAACTGCTTTGAAACAAGTATTATATATATTGAAATAAGGTAGCAATGTTTTATGATAATTCAGAAAGCAAAGACAAAATAGTTAATGAGATATCTCTATATATATATATATATATATATATATATATATATATATAAATATATATATATATATATATATATATATATATATATATATATATATATATATATATATATATATATAATATGGAAAGCTTCCATGCAGTGTGTATAATGTTTAATCACTCTTCGAATGAAGAATGTTCTCACACAACAATGCAAATTAAGAAGAGAAATCTTACAAAGAAAACAAACGTTGATTTAACTGTGTCAGTAAAGAAGATTTTAATCGCTGTTTCAAAAGCTATATTTTAGGAAATGAATTTTCTAGAAAATTACATAAACGAAGATACACAAACATAAAGAGGGCTTATATAATTCACATGAAAAGTGGGCAATGATGTTTTTTTGAAGTGCATTTTAGCAAAGACCACTATGTCAATGTATCAATAGAAACCTATGAAAGTTCAGTTTCAACATCAAGGTAATATAGTGCTCAGATGAAAAAAAATAAGTTGTAAGCTGTGTTATAAGTAATAAGAATATCTAAGTACATCAATATATGACCTTATTTTTTGGCAAATGGTTAAAATATTACATTTCTTTTAATATTACATCTTATGCCCCCATAAAATGGGGGGGGGGGCATATAGATTTGCCCTTGGTCGTCCGTCTGTCTGTGATTCCGTCAGTAGGTAATATGCCAACTTGTGTTACTTAAAACTCGATTATATTACCTAAAGTCCAGAAACTCGGGCGTTATTTAGGTAAGGACGTTTTGCATCTCGGGTTTCGTTTCCCACTGCACTTAGTAAAACCAGAGTTATTATAATTTAATCAAAAAAGTATTTCACAGGAAAACATACGAACCTCAATCCAAGTGATGACTTCAGAGTTTACAAATTTTAGACTTTATAATTATGAGACTGTTAGCAATTGGATAATGTTGCTATGATTTAATACGGTTGAATTACGCGTAATCATCCTAAAGTGAAAAAAATAGCAATGCATCAAGTTTGCAGTATTCTTTTCTTGTTCCAAAAATGCAGCAAAAGAAAGTATTAATTTTCATTTGTTGTGAAAATTGCGAAAAACATATTCTTTAGATATAACCATATATAACAAACTTCATTATAACTGCATTATTGACACTGTTAGATATTCATAAATTATATTTTATAAAACCTAAATATCCATTTCATTCAATTGTACATTTCATTGTGTTTGATAGGGTTGATATTGATACTTTTGTAGTAAGTAGACAGCTAACGTTATCTTAATGAAAAGTATAAATAAAAATCCCATGTATAAAGTTATTCCGTTCGAAATTAAATCAAACGATAAGACTGAATATATATTTTTTATTTACTTCAATGTTTCATTTCTTTGCTATGGAATCAATGTTTATGGTTTTTTTTCATTTTCATAAATAGTTTAAAACTAAAGTAAATGATATAAATTGCTTTTCTATAGTCATCGTGAATTTTAGTGCAGAAATCGTACTGAAGATGTTCTCTGATAAATATCCTTCTGACCCCAAAACTGACCAGGGAAGAGTGGTTAATGGGCCCCTGCTGACAGAAATTGGTTATCTCAATTACATGCATAATAAACACCTGGCTGTGAAGTGAGGCTTCGAAAATGGACCAAACTCCAGAAACCTGGCATAAACTGTAGGACTGTTTGATATGGGCACATTGAAAATGATCCATGAAATAATCAAAACAATAACTGGTAACATGAATCGTATCTTGTTAACCAGTTAGAATGTACTTACTTAATGGAATTCATAAACACTTACTAGATAACCAGTTGAAGCTAAAGGCCAAAATGCATTTATAAATATGTGGTAACACGAATGTTATCTGCCGGTAATTATGTTCCTAATTAAGTGGAATTCGCTAACCATAACTAGATAACCTGTTTATGCAGCTAAAAGGGAAAAAGGTGGCAGTTCCGAGCACTTTGAAGCCATTTTTTAGTATTGTTATATTTATCTTACAGAGAACAGTTTCTATTAACTAGATAGCTTGATAATTATCGCATAATTAAGTGGTTAACACGAACAACTCGCAGACGTTAACAGATTATCTGACAGCAGTTATGTTCCACCGTATGTATCAGACACATGAGGCCGATAACCTATGTTAATCATTTTGTTATTGTGTAACTTGTAAAAGTCAATCTCTGGAATGCTTTGATTGTGCAAACATTAGCTCCTACATCCTTTAAAGAGTCACATCAGTTATAAAAATGTATAACTAAATAAATAGTAACAACATGATGGTTTCATAAATGTGCATATATACATAATTATTGAAGAAAGTATACCTTTATACGTTTAGTAAATGCATGCAAATAACATTTAATGAATGTAAATGTAATACACGTTGTGAATTGAAGAATCACATTTAATTACATTTTAAAAAATATTGCATTCCTGAGAGGGCAATAGGAAAACATATCAACAGCATAACATAAATAACTGCACCTTGTAACGTGGGAGAATACTCCTTTCAAGAATGCAATACTTGTTTAATAAATACGAGCTAAATATTTCTGAATCATGTGTTTTTGAATTTCACTTCAAAAGCTTCATGATACTAAGTATTTCTTTTTTCTATTTTACATCGATTGAACTGAAAATGTCCATCGATTATATCAATTATCCCTCTCAATGACTGAGTCCCGGGTCATAAACAAGTAGGCCAACCGCCTTTATTATGGAACCGTATAAAACAAAGTCGTATTTTCCTACCGGGATTCAAACCAACGACCTTAATAGTCTGGCACCGAATTAGCCGGGTAATGCAGGAGAAACAGGAACAAATCGTTCAAAGTTCTGATTATCAAACACTCAGCCATTTCTTAATTTCAAGTATGCCTCTGAATCACGGTATTGGGTGAATAATAAAAACTCTATAGAGCATTAATGAACAAAAGATCACAATAATATAATGCGCATTCCATTAACATGAATTCCATGCGCATATAATAAAATAGCGCCTTTGCGCCGATACTAATGTATATGATTAACCGAAGAAAAATCGCATGCGTAAAGTAAATACAAATTGCAAAACATACTCCTGCGCTGGAAATATGAAAAGCTGAAATGTGCTTAACTTTATACTGAAATAGTTCTTTTGTAATTTTTGAAACTTTGATTTACTTAAATAAATAAAAATGACGAGTCTGAGAACGTCAGTGTAACTGATTTGTTTATTGTGTTTATTAAAGTTTAAAAGCAATGACCCTTAAACAACAATCATACTGCAGACACTTAAAACCAAAAGTGAAAGTAAATTGCGCAGTAAACAATTAAATATTTTAAAGTTGAAATAATGCCATTATAGCTAAAATACACCCGTTCCGTTCTATTGCATACAAATAAAAGTTTGTAAAAGTCTGTATGACCTTTCGATTTCTACAGATAACAACAGGTAATGAATACTCCGAAACAATACAACTTTTGACATCCATCTGATAAAGAAATCAGAAGAGGTAGGCAGACATTGAGTTGTGAATAAAATGTAAACAAAATTGTTGATCTAAATACACACATTAATAGTCTAAATCACTCAAACAAACTATAAACGTCACTGGCAGTATGCATTTATTAAATAACAAAAAAAATAACAGTTTACCTTTAGGCTGAAGATAAATTCATCATCAAACTCAAAGATATGCTTTGACAAATCCTGAAAGGTCAAATATTATAATAATTATAATAGTCTTAAAAAACCATTAACTGTGTTAAGCATACATCATACATATTCATGTACTTAATACAGTTTGATCAAATATCGTTATATTAGTAAATGGAATTACGTAGCATTATAAAATATAATGTTAATCTAAATTGAGCATTAAGATAAATTCCATGCTGGTGTATTCAATACAAACATTGCTTTTAATCTGCCTTTACGACATAAAGGTTAACTGCTTTACATAAGTAGAGTTATTTATATAAGAATATTTGAGTAAAACATGTAAAGTACCTGAGGATTTAAAGAGGTTTCCATTTCCTCAAGGGATATTCCTAATGTGTTGGTTTCTTCATCAATGACATCTTCCAAAGAAATGTTTTCTAAAGATATTCCGAGATAATCCATTATTGATTTCAGCTAAATATTGTGGGAATTAGTTTCAATTAACTGATAAAGTTCAACAAAATTTAAGCAGACTATCAAAGTTGTGTATCCTAAACAGTTCAGTCAAAATCACTTTTATTTCACATTTTAATAGTCATATTGTTAAATCACATTCTGGATTGTTGCTTATTGGTTAATTATATCCCTCCGCAAATTTCTTAATTTCTAGACATTTTCCTTCAATCTTGAAGCTTCGTTTTATGACCTGCTGATGAGCAGTTATAGGCACTTGAACAACTGTTGCGGATTTCAAGACAAATATTGATCTGATCTTGACACTAATGGGCTTTGCAATTACAAGGGTGATATCTGACATCAAGCTGGTGTTACTGAGTGTTTTAACTGGTAAAATAAAACAAAGGTTTTACTATTGACTGATTTTAGCGTCAATCTAGTCCAAACTTATGAATGCTCTGGACTGAAAAAATATATATCTGGCAATACATTCCATCATAATAATGTTAGCTTTTGACTAAGCTGACAGTACAGTGACTAAAGCTGAAACAAATGACTAATAAGCATGGATAACAAAAACTCATACAGATCGCATTGCAACTGCATAATGTCAAATGTATATGAATGGTCAAAGGTAACATATTTTATTATCAGTATAATTTAACACAGGTTATTGTTAATATGAATGCACATTTGTATAGTTTTGGGTCACCGGATCGATTTGTTGATTTGTTGATTGCCCTTACAGAAGTATACCAACCCTTCAGGTAGCTCATAGTGGTTGAGCACCTGACTTGCAAGCAGGGGGTTGAGGGTTCGAGTCTCGAGCTGTTTATAGCTGTGTATAACCAGAACTCGTTATGCCCTATATTGTATCAGCCTTACTTATTTAAAAAGCACCATCTACAATTTTATTTAACAATACGTGTACATTATACTCCTCTTCCTCTATATATGCACTTGTTTTCTCTTTATTCAACAGCATTGATACTGGTACTGTTAGAATGGGCGCTACCAAAGTAATTATCAAACAATATATCTTGTACATGTAAGAACTTGAATTTGATTGAGACCTCAATCCTTCCGTCTGTAATTTCAAAAAAGAAGTCGATTTTAAATCGAAACAATAACAGGATAAAACTGTTTTCATCCGTCTGATCGCGTCAATTTGTGGTGTATGCTCCTTTTCATAGTTTCAGACTAAAAGCATGAACATTGGTATTGATATATGTGTATGCTTACACGTGTAACTTATCACAGACACAGCTAATGGAAGTATTAACATCATTATTATAATTGTTATAAGAACGTGTTTTGATGTGCAACACAATATTTTGAAATTACTCTATGTACAGCTCAATATCATAAAGCATTAATCATTGAAGGTCATTAATAGTAACTTGAAAATGCACGACGTTATATGTATGCGTGCGTGTTTGTTCGTCCATCTGTCCATATGTCCGTGCGTATGTTTCTTCTGTCTGTACGTGTTCTTTTTTATATGGATGTTAAAATGTAGAGTTCCAGACACATAACCTTAATCTTGACATTGTTATATTCATATAGACATGAATATACGATAAACATAAATACAAAGACGACCACGTCGTCAATGGTTGCGACAACAATCAAAAGGATTATGACAACGGTGATGACAAAATGAACATGATATTGAAGACAAGAACTATTACGAATCTGCTGATAACGATGGAAATAATAATGATAACAATAATAATTTAATGATTATGCTTATGATGATGATTAATATTATTATAAGTATTATCACGTCCAAAGAGCATTCAACTTTAGCAATGGTACGTCACATTGCAACGAACAACGGTGTTCAAAATATTGACACGAAAATATGTAAGAACATGACTTTTAATTTGTTGCCGAAAAATTTGGTTAAGTGCAAACAGAATTGAGACATAATAAAATTGGGACTTTTGCAATAAAACAAAGTGCCATACCAACTTTAATGACATACATGTACTATGTTTTAAACTACACGATTGTTCCAATTATAATATTAAAGTCCGAAATAAAAACGATATTATAGTCACATGAAATAGGCGTCTATACGACGTCTAACGAAACACTGCAAATCTTCTTCTGTAAGAATAAAGCTTGACAGATAAACAGCTTTTATAAAATACTTCAATAAGTATGATCGAAGAAATATATATCTTAAAGAAACTGTTGTTTTCCATTCATTATCAAGATAATAAATTGGCTCCCCGGGAGGCCGCTGACAATATTATTTCAATATTGTACACAATTAGCATAGGGACCAGCGTTTAAAGTAGATGAACCAATGTTAACGTGTATAAGAACTCTTGCACAAGAAAAGATGTTTGATTAATGACTTCATGTATAAGTCTTCAATGTGATCTCATGATGACGCAAGTAACATAGATAGTCTTAGTAATCTGTGGCAAACAATAAGATTGCGTATGCCTTAATATAATAATACATATGTATTACATTTGCATCACCGTAAAATCAATATAACAATTCACTAGAGTGACAGGTACATTTGTTTATGTTTCAAGCATTGGTTTTACTTATCATAATAATATTACATTTTGATTCAGTGCGGCGAGTGCCTTTACTATGGTTCATTTAACAATTCTCATTTTTCGTTGGAAAAATCTAGGAACATACTGAAAGATTAAGATGTTAAGAAAGTGTATAAGCTTTTTCACCAGTCAATTTGTAACCACGCCCCCTCCCACATATCCGGCGGGATAGCCGGGGAAATGGGCCGTATTTTTACCTTCAGGTAGCCCAGTAGTGCCGGGTGAATGAGGTGGTTTTGTCTTTGCGCCAAAGTTAGCCAGGAATAGTCTTTACTTGGGTGCGGGGGAATTTTGCGCGGATTTTACCAGTAGTTTTTTCCCGAAGGACGGGGATCATGGCTGGACCAAAAGTCAATGTCCCCGCTAATCCACGGACCTGGGAGGAGGGGGGGGGGGTTGGGGCATGGTTACAATTGACTGGTGCATTACGTTGATATACAAGTATGCAGTGTCTATGTAAATGAACGTTACCTCCGTAATATTGAATGCAGCAAACGTATGTTTTAGGTACAATCTATGCATTATTATTATTTTGTAACTGTAAGTAAACTATATATAATCAGCAGCATAAAATTACAAGTTTTCGTTTCAGAAATTTATTATATATGTTTTAGGTCAATCCAATCAGATTAAGAAAACAATGCAACAAATTGTTTTTTGATATTCATTTCTTTTTTTAGCATCATATTTACACTTTAAGAACTTCTTATTGTTGCGTTTTCATCATCGTACTGTTATGTTTCGAACATCGTACTGTCCTCTTTTCACCATCGTACTGTCGCGTTTTGACCATCATACTGTCATGTTTTCACCTTCGTACTGTCACATTTTCAACATCGTACTGTCATCATGGGACTGTCGCCTTTTTGTCATCGTACTGTCATGTTTCACCAACGCACTATGATGTTTTCACCTTGTAATGTCATGTTTTCACCATGGGACTGTCGCCTTTTCGCATTTAAACTGTCTTGTTTTAACCATTGTACTGTCTTGTTTTCACCATTATACTGTCTTGTTTTTATCAAGGTACTATTTTGTTTTCACCATCGTACTGTCATGTTTTCACCTTCGTACTGTCATGTTTTCAGCATGAGACTGTCACCTTTTCGCCATCGTACAGTCTTGTTTTCACCATTATACTGCCTCGTTTTCATCAACGTACTATCATGTTTTCACCATCGTACTGTCATGTTTTCACCTTCGTACTGTCATGTTTTTAGCATGGGACTGTCTTCTTTTCGCCATCGTACTGTCTTGTGTTCACCATTGTACTGTCGCATTTTTACCATTTTACTGTCATGTTTTCACCTTCGTACTGTCATGTTTTCTACATGGGACTGCCGCCTTTTTGCCATCGTACTGTCTTGTTTTCACCATCATATTGTCGCCTTTTCATCATTTTACTGTCATGTTTACACCATCATACTGTCAGGTTTTCACCATCCTGCTTTTATGTTTCACCATCGTAATGTATTTGTTTTCATCATGGGACTGTCGCCTTTTCGCAATCATTCTATCTGGTTTTCACCATAGTACTGTCGCGTTTTTACCATTGTAATGTCATTTTTTCGCCATCGTACTGTCATTGTTTTCATCATCGTACCGTCATGTTTTCACCATCGTACTGTCGCGTTTTCACCACTATACTGTCAAGTTTTCACCATCGTACTGTCATTGTTTTCAATCATCGTACCGTAATGTTTTCGCCATCGTACTGTCATGTTTCCCCAACGTTCTCTCATGTTTTCACCATGGTTATGTCATGTTTATGCCATCGTACTGTCATATTTTCACTATCGTAATGCCATGTTTTCACCATGGTACTGTTACTTTTTTGCCACCTTACTGTCATGTTTTCACTAACGCACTGTCAGGTTTTTGTCATGGTAATTACATGTTTTCACAATTGTACTGTCATGTTTCCATTATGGTACTGTCATGTTTTCAACATCGTACTGTCATGTTTTCACCATCGTACTGTCATGTTTTATCGTACTGTCATGTTTTCGACATAGGACTGTCGCCTTTTGGCCATCGTACTGTCTTTTTTCACCATCATACTGTCGCCTTTTCAACATTTTACTGTCATGTTTTCACAATTGTACTGTCATGTTTTCACCATCCTGCTTTTATGTTTCAACATCGTAATGTATTTTCTTAATCATGGGACTGAGCCTTTTCGCCATCATTCTGTCTTGTTTTCACCATAGTACTGTCGCGTTTTTACCATTGTAATGTCATATTTTCGCTATCGTACTGTCATTGTTTTCATCATCGTACCGTCATGTTTTCACCATCGTACTGTCGCGTTTTCACCACTATACTGTCAAGTTTTCACCATCGTACTGTCATTGTTTTCATCATCGTACCGTCATGTTTTCGCCATCGTACTGTCATGTTTTCACCAACATACTGTCAAGTTTTCATCACGGTTATGTCATGTTTATGCCATCGTACTGTCTTGTTTTCACTATGGTAATGCCATGTTTTCGCCATGGTACTGTTGCCTTTTTGCCATCGTACTGTCATGTTTTCACTAACGTACTGTCAGGTTTTTGTCATGGTAATTACATGTTTTCACAATCGTACTTTCATGTTTCCACCATGGTAATGTCATGTTTTCACCACCGTACTGTCATGTTTTCACCATAGTACTGTCATGTTTTCAACATCGGAATGTCATGTTTTCAGCATGGCACTGTTGCCTTTTTTGTCATCGTACTGTTATGTTTTTGTCATTGTACTGTCATGTTTTCACTTTCTTACTGTCATGTTTCCATCATGGGTATGTGGGATTTACATCATTGACTGTCTTGTTTTAATAATCGTACTGTCACGTTTTCACCATCGTTCTGTCATGTTTTTACCATCATACTATCGCCTTACGGTGCGCATGCACATAAACTAATTTGCCCTTCATGTGAAAAAAATATCGGATACGATCACCATCAATGTAAATCTCCAATCATAATTGCGTCAAACTTGATGAAAATAATACAGATATATAAGAAACGTCTCGTAAACTCATCGGTCGTTTGAAAAAAACTAATGATAGCACAGCCCTAAAGCAAATGACACAGTCTGAAGTAAAATGACGTAACGTCATATTTACTTTATAAAAGCACCTGTCTTTTTATGAATAATAATACTTCTACAACACTTCCTGCTATTAGAACTGCTACTGTTACTACTACTTCTACTACTACTACTACTACTACTACTACTACTACTACTACTACTACTACTACTACTACTACTACTACTACTACTACTACTACTACTACTACTTCTACTACTACTACTACTACTACTACTACTACTACTACTACTACTACCTGCTGCTACTGCTGTTGCTGCTGCTGCTATTGATACTGTTACTACTACTACAACTACTACTTCTACTACTACTACTACTACTACTACTACTACTACTACTACTACTACTACTACTACTACTACTACTACTACCATCATCATCACCTACTACTACCGCTAACTACTATTAATTCTACTTGCTACTACAAACACCACCAGCACCACAACCACTTCTGTTACTACAACTTCCACTACTATTACTACTCTTGCGATCTCTATTCTGACTATTTGCTTGCTCATGCTGCTATTCTGTAATACAACTATTCCATTCGTGATTTAACGTGTTTGAGAACCAAGGCAACCATAGAAACCCGAATATGTCAGTCTTATACGTTGTATTTTTAGAACAAAAACATCTGAAATAATATTCCACAAGCACAACCTTTTATAAAAGTTTTTTTCCGGGAAACCGACCCTCCGTAGCAAACTTGGTGTAAATATAATGATTATTGAACATCAAATCTATGATAACTGAACTATTATTTTGGGTACATTGAATGCTATGTAAAGTAAGTGCAAATGTGCAACATGATGATGATGATGATGATGATGATGATGATGATGATGATGATGATGATTATGCGTATTGTGATTATGAGAATGTTGATTATGATAGTTACGATAATGCCACATTGGCGACAATTTTTACAATAATACAAATCACAATGCGACGACGATGACGACAACTAAGATAATGATAATCATATCACGACGCAACATGACAACAATGATTACAATGATTATGTGATGACCACAACTAAGATAATGATATTTATAGTAGCAATTAGGTAACAACGACATTTATGCAAATCATGATGCAATGATGACGTGAATGGTGCTAACGAGGTTATAATGCGTAGTTGTTGTTGTTGTTGATGATGATGATGATGATGATGATGATGATGATGATGATGATGATGATGATGATGATGATGATGATGATGATGATGATCTTCGGTTGAAGATATATTTCAAAGACACGCACCCCTGAAACCAACATGTTAGCACTTGGAGGGGAAATCTTCTATGCTCATGCGCACCGGAAGACAATAGAACGATGATTATAACACGACAATACGATGATGACTTCGTGACAGTGCGATGATGGAAATACAATTGTACTTCAATAAAAACGCGATAGTACGATGATGAAAACACTATAGTGCAATGATGATTACACGACAGTACGATGATAAAAACAAGACAGTACGATGATGAAAACACAACAGTACGATGATGAAAACGCGGTGATAACAGCAGACAAAATAATGAAAGAAAATTAACATGCATTAAAAGAAACCATCCTTTTATACTACAGTTATCAATTTCCAAGAAAGAGTCTAAAATTTGTTAGTAGGGGTCAGTTCCCACCAAACCTGCTCTATCATAGTTTATTACGCTGGTAAACTAGTGGCTGGCTGATTTGATTATCCATGCTGGTATATAGCAGTAAAGTTATGATAGTTGAAATAATTACTACAGTCGTATGCAGACCGCTGTTTGTTCTTACTGCAGGATTGACCAAAGTTGGGGGATTTATGGAGGATGCTAACTGAATTGCCCATCTCAATAACACCTATAATAAATACCTAAATTATTTAATCATTCACTTCGTTCCATCAGATAAATGCTACTCAGTTGCAGTCTGAGGATTGAAAAATGCGTCTCTTTGTAAAGTCCAGTTCTGGTTGACTTGCCGGCAACAAAGTACAAGCACATATTACTGAAAACAGAAAACTGGTTAGATAATAATAGCCGTCTCCCCGGCAATCTGTCCATTTCGATTTTTGTGTGAGTGAAATTACAAAATTTTGAGCGACTCAATTAAAACTTCATATATTATTTGATTACGAACAATGAGAGAGAATACGAACGCTATTTAAGTATTTTGAAGTATATTTGCATCAATATTTAATTTTAATGAAATTGATAAAAATATGTTTTACTTGGAATATTGATGATTATTTTGATTTATTTAATTTAAACACGATTAGCTCAACTCTCATGAGTTATACACAAATACACCTTTTCGAAGACGTCATCATATCAGAAAGTTTAAATGGTTTACGGTTAAACAGACATTGTTACCCTTAAAGAATTCTTTATATTTCACACAAGTTAACTACACCATGATATAAATTGGTAAAACATTTCTAAAACGAGGCACTCAATGCACCATAATCAGTTGGCTTTGACACAAAGCCCCTGGGACGTAGATGGCAATTAAATCTTGGCATTAACTATCCAGCCACCAGAGTGCTAGATCTTAAATTACCTCAATGCCATGCTTATCAAACTGATCACAAGAATTAGTTATACATCATTATGCTGAACAAACTTGCATCGCGTCAGTGTCAGTGGCTAGCAGGGGAAAGTCTTATTTTGCATACGCACTGCCCTCTCCATTCCTAAGTTCACTGAGCAAGCGCATGCATGTAAAATGGAATTTTCAATGAAGTGGAGTATTGATGGTCATATCTTCCAAACTAAAGAACAAAAATTCAATGGAAGAGTAATCAAGCATGTTCATTGTGGCAGCATTGGTTGCATTAAGGTAAATACTACTATATTTTTGTTTATTTGTAAAAACGATATGATTCTTATCGTGTTATTGCCGCCTTTAACCCTTTGTAAAAGCGGATGCACAGTTTTAAAACAGTTTCTGCCTTCATGAAACAGTGTAAAAAAATACCTTTGTCAAATAATTTTCGCTAAGTTCCACATTTGCATTCCTTACACATTTTACTAATTTAAAACATATAATTTATGTTTGGCTTTTCAAACAACATTACTTTTTATTATCATCTTTCTATCAACAAATTGCAATGCTATAATTAAACATTTATCAAGTATTATATGAGTTGATATGAGCAATTTGCAATTAAGTTTTGCTACGCATATTTTCCTAGCAAAGTTTATAAACGCCTTTTTAAAAATGATAATTATAATAATAATATCATATAAAACTTTCCACAAGCACTAGTTGTGATGATTATATTTATCTTGTTTAAAATAAATATCTTTCACAATTTTCCACAAAACAGGTTTCCTTTGAAGATGATGAAAGCATTCAATGCAAGTTAGAACAGTTTATTTCCGGTACGAAGCCAGGATTCAGGCAAAGCAGATCCCTGTTCTTGACATGGTTAGATTTCAAGGTAAAATTGTTCAATGTATGCTCACTTCGCCCATTCTTAATAACTTATAACTTACTTCAGGTCATCTGAACTATTTATTAGTAAAACATTTTTATAGTAAAAGTAACCTAAGCCTAAATCCCAGGTGCATTACGACACAAGGTGGTTTACATTTCTGTTACGCTTTGTGACTCTGGCTTATATACTTATAAAAAAGTGACAGTTGCACTTTCCTAATCACGACGTTTTAAAGTGACACATGGAAGCCGGGCAAATACCAAATAATTCGTATATTTGTAATGCAGCATTTTTGGCAATATTTTTTTTACATAATTGGACTTCCTGTTGTTGTTCTGTTTATTTAATTAGCGCAACTAGGTATCTTTTCTGAAGTTTTTTAATGTTATATTTGTCTAGTTGTTCTTTAGTCATCACTATTTCAATTTATTTAAATATTTCATGATTTTGAAATGGATCGTCTGTAGCGTTTGCTATGAATCCATGTCAAACATCCATTTCTTTGTATTTAGATGTATAAAACTAAATTAATTTCCGTGGTTTCGAGGATTGTTAAATCGTGTTACAAGGAATGATAATATTTTAGGCACACCTGTGAACAATCTCTTTGCCCAGATTATCACTACGAGTTCGCCATACTTTGTTGTATTTCAGGGATGCGAGATGCAACATATATCCCGATATCAATCACCTCGAAAAGAAGTGCATCGCTAAAACGCGGCAAATAAATGAGGTATAGTACCCGGACTTGCCAATATAGTAATGTTTTAAATGTTTTTAATTTGCTGGGAAAATCACACACAATAAGTTGTAAATACAAATATAACGAGCAATTTCTTTTCACACGCGTGAAGACTACATGAGATAAATGTGAAATTCCATACATTATTATGTTGTTGAATAGTATAAGGGTTTAATTGTAATTGTTTATTTTTCAGTTACAAGGGGAAATTCAGAATTTGAAAGAAAAACTGGTAAATAAAGACAGGCAGATTGCAGATATGCAGGTAATATGCCGTTAAATCTTAAATGCTTAAAATGGTAAACTATTTTGATTAATTTTTGACATGTCTTTTTATTGTATCGTAATATTTCCATTTCTGTAAAGAGACCTTGTCGGTGTTCAACTTTTAAAGTAGTGTAAATAAATAAGCATAGGCCCTCTATTTTGTAACAAGTATTTCATTATATATGAACAACCTTATAAAGAACATAAAAAAGGAAAGCACAAATGCTTATCTATAAATATTATTCATAAAATGAACATGAATTCTCTGTGAATATACGCCTATACACATTTTCAGAGAGTATTATGTTTTGTACTATTTAAATGTTTATTAAATATTTCCTATGTCGATTTAGAAAAATATGGCAAATTTTGAGGCCATGAACATATATTTCAGGCAAACCAAAACAGAATGTATGCAGAGAATGATAGTCTAATGCTCAGAGTGAAAATGGCAGAACAGACAGCAGCAAGGGCAAGGGCTTCCCTACCAAAGGTACTGTTTTTTACACGGAAACCAATTATATCCAATGAAGCTCGTTATTTCTCACGATTATTATGTATATGTGCATGTTTATAGCTTCAACTTAAATAACAAAGTCCACAGCCTCTAACCACATACATAAATGCCGCATCTGATCAACCTAGAAGTAAATGGGGTACCTATTATGACCATATTCCTTGCATTTGTTTTAGCTCGTCTGTTTAAGAAAGATGAGCTTACATCATAGCTTCATGGGGATATGTTGTTGTCTTTCGTTGAAAACGTGTTAAAGTTGATATATGTGTAGTAATCACACAAGTTACAGCTAAGATGATTGACAAGTATATTATAAATCATAGTAAACCAAAGGGTCAACATTCATAACTCATGTAGTTCTTATTACTAGTTTGCATTTTGGTAAAATATTGTCCCTTTTTGTCTTTTTTGAACCCACAAGCGAAGCTTTTGTTTAATTAACAAGGATAACAGTTGCAGTCTAATGATCTTTGATATCTTCATGTCGTTTTTTTTAAAATAATCAGTCCGTCAACCTTTAAGACTGTCCATCGTTCATAACAGACTCTTTATGATGGCTATAACTATGTAATTTCATATTTTGACGATCTATTTTAAACAGTCTTTGGTAGATTAACTGAAAAATCTTCATTATATCTTCATTTCTTTCCATCAAACCTTCAGCACATGTGATAAGATGACAACCATATTTACAACATCAAAATGTGAAGGTCAAGTTAACACTTAAGATCTTTGACCGGATTAAGAAATTAGTTGTAATGTAAAAGAAATGTATATTGATGAAATATGTCTGCTTGCTGTCTGAGCCTTGTAATTATATTTTCAAATTCCTGCAATGGGTGAAAATCCATATGGATTTCAACATTTGACGAGAAAATAAAAGTTTGATTTTATATTCACATCTTTTATTCAATATTAATTTTGTAAGAATAACTGAGTTTTGGAGCACTGCTTGTTTTTCATTAAAGAACAGCCAAATTCACCAATGCATCTTTATGTTCCTAAAGTTTATTTATGCAGAAGGATCATGTAAACAATATTTTGCTTTGAAATATTGATATAAAGACCATTGTGTATCTCGATTCTAGATTCTGTTCCCATTTTTTTAACAACATATTACTACAACTGACATAAATTTATGGTAGAATGAGACAAATATTACAAAGATAGAACTCTTAGTATGTCTTTGTGACTATTGTTAGTGAAAAGAAGCTTCAATTTTAAGCTCTGTCTTTTTCCTTGACCCAAATAAATTTGTATATTTGTATTATACCATTTGCAGGAATCTCGGGTTGCTGCAAAGAAACAGCTTTTGCAGGAAACGGTTACACAAGCAAACAATGCCAGATTCGATCAGGTTTGTTTGTCTGAAGAAATACAACTTAAAACTAGGCTGAATTCATTTATTACATATGACTGATAATATTTGATAGACATACTTTTCTCCTACCTCAGATAAGTAGATCCAAAAATTTGGCCATGCAGGAAATTAGTATCTTGCCCTCGGGCAAAGATAAAACAAAGACCCGTATGAAATACAGTTGAACACTGTTATTCCGTAACACCGTTTATCCGAATTGATCGCTATTTTTTTTTTTGGTCCCGATTTTACTCCTACTTTGTTTAACTAAATTTTTAATCTTTAATCCGAAATCGCTAGTCCGAATGAATCGCTATTCCCAAGTAAAAATTACGGGCCCGATTTGGTATTTCACACCTTTTTATCAATTCTTATTTCGAACCTTATCATGTCATAGTTTTTCACACCATACTTCAATTACACTAGGGCATGGGCTTGGGGTGACAATGGAGCACAATTAGCGCTTGTTAAAGAATGAAATTGAGCACGTGTATTTTACAATCATCGATGTCAAAAAATTAGCAATTCATTTTGGTGATGTGATGTGTATATAATTTCTGGTTAACACAACATGAATATCAATCGAAAATACGCATTGCTCACTTAACCCGCTACCGAATAATCCGTACTATGTTCCGAATGCATACATGTGCTGTCAATTTGTTTTAAACGTTTTATGTTTTAATAAAGAAGTAAAAAAAACGAATTATTTGTCATTTAGTACATAATAAATCAACAAATATTTTTGTATACGAAATATCACTCAAACCGAATGTATCATATTGGTAACGTGTAACCGAAATTGCAATCTTCACGACTTAGTATTTCACGTCATCTATTATTCAGCGAATGCTGTCAATTTTATGAAAATTATTAATCCGAAATATCATTATTATTTTTTTTGGGTCCCTACGATATTCAATTAACGGTGTTCAACTGTACTTTTTTATTGTCATAAAGAGTTCCAGTAAAAATACATTTTTACCTAATTTTATTAAACTGAGATGGGAGAAAAAGCATATACCATAGCCGCCCGTATAAGAAAGGTTCGTCCCAACACTCGCTCAGGGTGTTCTGTGAAAACTCAGTAAACCTCGAGTAAACCTCGTTTCCACAAAACACCCGACGCACAGGTTGGTAATGAACCTATCTTACGCTCTCGGCCATGTAGGATACTAATAATAACGTTGATACGTAATCGAATTAGCTAAACACTTCCAACTGAAAAACAGAAATTGCCAACCGCAAAATTAAGTTAAAGTGTTTTATAGTTCAGTAGTTGTAAAGATTGTATGAAAATAATAATTGAATTTAAGAAAAACAACTTATACATGCTAAATTATTAATGTTTATTTTCCATGATTTCTTTACCAAAGATAACTGGCAAAATCTTATTTTATGTAACAATTATAACTGAGCATAATAAATGATTTTAGTAATGAACTGAAACTTTCCTACCAGTATTCAAATGAAAACTTGGCAAGTGGCATACATGTATTGCATATCACATTCATGTTGTATGCAAAATAATAACAATATGCAATATAATACTCAGTCATATTCATAAATTTGGCAACCCAAGAAATAGTGCAAAAAAAATTCATACATACTTAAGAGCAAAGTATACTTTTGCAATTGCTTTAGAGCCCCGGTCCTGTGGTTAGACCATATACTTTAAAATCACGCTGTTGCGGATTCGAATCCCGCCTCCGTCCAGCATATTTTTATTATGGTTTCCCCACCTCTGTTTGTTATATGCTTTTCATAAATTCAATCGTTATTTTAGTACAGAAGGATTCAAAAATATATTTTCAGACAGCAGAAACTGAAACTTTAGCCGAAATAGCAGAAAATATGACGGTATGTTCAAGTATAAATACAGAAATATAAAGCCATTTGTCTATTAAAGTATGAAACATTATATAACAAAGCCATTTGTCTATTAAAGTATAAGACATTATATAACAAATATACTGAACTTAAAATGATCATTAATTGGATTTTGGCTATAATGGCAATATGTAGTATACACTGTAATTTTAAGAATACACCACATCTATAAAATCTAGGAAATACTTATATGTTTGGTTCGTCTTCAGGTGGCAGTTGTGGAATATACAAACCAGAGTGTGTATATTGGAGAAATGGAGGGAAACATGATGACCTTTGCCCGTCGGCCAGTCGGAAAACTAACAGTTCTCTCAACGTAAAAAATAAACAGAGCGTGATTTTGAATCCCTTGGACAAAATGAAAATTAATCGTCGATATTTAATTGCAAAATTCGAAGGATGTAAGAAAGACAACGTAATACAATTATCGGAAATTCAGATTCAACTTATAAATCAGTCCGTAGCTTCGTATTGTTCCAAACAAGCTTCAGACATCTAAAACCTCATATATTTGGTATGATCATAAATATCAGATAACAGTTTGCCTGTACATATCTTTTAAACCTTGTTTTTGTATTTCAGTAAGCTTACATTGTGTTTTCATTTTGTAAATATTTGTACATTTTATGATTGAGTTATTTTTTATTTACTTTTGCTTTGCCTTAAAGCCTATTTTATTTTAGTAAGTTACAAATTCAAGTTTCATTTTGTGAACACAGAGAATCGGTCAATGGCGAAGTCGGGAATCTAGTCTTGGTCTCTCTCGAGAAACATTCCAGTATGCTAAGCTCTTACCCTACATAACTCATTATTCATGAAATATTACATTTATACCCTTTATTGTCACTTGATAACAGTTCGAAGGCCATCATGCTTTGGCTCATCTACTCTGTGTTTATTATAAAAAAAAAATCTATTTTTTTTTCATAATTTGTTTGTATGAAATACCCCTTCTTACAACAGCATTTGTGTCCAGCATAAGCTGACTCAGAGTCTGATATAGTGACATCCTTGTAGGAAATATAAATCAACTTTTAAATGTTTGCTATAGGTTGTTTAGCATATACTATAAAGTATTCCGATCAAGAAAATGTCTTGTAAATGGCGAGAACGAATGATAGAAGTATTATTATTTTCTTGAATAGATAACTTTAAGCAGATACTTTAGGTTTATTTTAATGATATGGAAAGAAACATAGAACAATAAAAAAGTATTGAACCTGCTCCATGTTTACTGATGGAACATTCACCAATTATGTTAATCATGTTCTCGATGACTTTTTTTATTTAAGCATACTTTAAATGTACAGTTCATAACATACACTTAGTTGTTTGTCATTCACGTTGTGAATAAATTGTTTAAAACTGTATATGTGTTATAACCGAAAAATGTTCAATACTGCTATTCATTTAAATGCCCCAGTCTGAGAGGCAAATAGATTTCACTTGTCTGTCTGTTCGTCGGTTCATCCAGCTGTCACAAAACATTTTGTCACACGTATCTCCGGCAGTAAATTAGCAAGAGTCGTAAAACCAGCATGTCTAGTTTTGCATCTTAAGTTCTATTTGTCTGTTGGCTGTTTGTATGTTTGTCAAATAATCATATTTGTATTCCCTTCATCTGGTAACATCCCCGAATTGTTTTGGTTATGTTACCAAACCTTTCAAGATTTAGTTGGTAATATTCCCAGAAATATATTTAACTCTGTCAATACATGTGAGCTGGTTAAGCTCTGCGATTATGTTAAAGAATCAGTATGTATTCGTAATGCTATTCCTAATAATTATTATTATTATTAATTTAGTTCATCCTCTGATACTGCTGCCTTTACGTCAACATATTTGTGTCTTTAACCATAGCACTAACCATGTACAAGCATTTGATATCAAAAACCTAAGTGTATGTGTTTAGACGATGTTCTGATGTATATGACTTAAAAACGTCTGTTCTGTTCTTTTCTGTGTTTTTTTTTAAATCATAATATGCGAAAGTCCACACTTGTATTTAAAATAATTATTGTCAAATTGTAAAATTGCAAGAGACATAGCTGTAATACTGAAATAACATTCTAGTAGGTTTAAACAACCAGGAATATGTAATCTATGTCGTTCTATCAATCAACACTTATTAGAGTCAAACGTCATGGTCATAACTCATATTCGCCATTAAAATGTTGTCGTATATACTTATTCCCTTCTAAGAGGACACATTTTATCTGCAAATATCTGTTATCATCTGAACACGATTGAACACTATGTCTACTATCCTCACACTTTGAATGGTCATAATCTTTAAACTGCCTTAAAGTCATCCAATGGCCATGACCAATCAGCTGTCATTTCAGTCCATGCGTATTTCGATTGTTCAAATAATCCTGACAACATGGCGCTCAGGGGGTGGTGGGGATTAATGTTTGACAAACATCTCTTGTTATAAAATGTTTATATTTTTATTGGAAATATTACCAAACATTTGCGAATATTGCATGTTTTAGAAATGTTTAAAACAATTTTAGTCATACTATAGATTATTCTGGGAATATTAAAAACCTGCTGAAAAACCTGCTGTTAATTTCAATACTATGCAATGAAGATATTGGTAATATTCCCAGAATAATTCATGTCCTACAGCAGCCCACGTGGAGCTTTTTCTTTTGGATTATTTTATTTCAATTCATCTTTTGATATGCCCAAAAAAGTTTTGGTAATGTTACCAAATATTTCAAGATAATATAATTGTATTCAGGATGAATTTGAGAACGATAACGGAAAATGTTCGTAATTCATTTTGGGAATATTACCAAATATTTGTGACTATTCCTAGTTTAAGAATGATATAGAAAATCTCTCGGCATAATATGGATTATTTTGGGAATGTTCTAAAAATGTTGAAAAGCCCCAGTTTTCAATACTATACTATGAACTGTTTGGTCCTACAGAAACTATTTGTGGAGTTTTCAAAGGCTTTTTGTTGAATTAGTCTGTTTCAGTTCATCTGGTAATATTCTCAAATAATTTTGGTAATGTTACCAAATATCACGATCAAATTGGTAATATTCCTAGAAAACCTGGACATTTTATTCAGAATCCTAGCAGAAAAAGGTCATCATTTATTTTGGGAATATTACCAAATATTTGTGACTTTTCATAGTTGAAGAATATTTTTGAAAATCTCTCGGCATAATATCGATAGTTTTGGGAATGTTCCCAAAAATGTTAAAACCCCCACTATAACTTTAAATACTATACTTTGAAATGTTTGGTAATATTCCCGAAAGGTTTTGGTAATGTTACCAGAAATTTCAAGATTAACTTTGGTAATATTCCCAGAAAACCTGGACATTATTTCCAAGACGAATTTTAAAATGTTAGCCGAAAATGTTCATAATTCAGAAAAATTACCAAATATTTGTGACAACCCCTAGTTTTTATTAATTTTTAGAAAACCTCTCAACATACTATGGATACTTTTGGGAATATTACCAGAAATGTTGAATATTACCAGAAATGTTGAAAACCACACCATAACTCTTCAATACTATATTACAAAGTGTTTGGAAATATTTTCAAAATGTTTTGGTAATGTTACCAACTTTTCAAGATCAAATTGGAAATATTCCCAGAAAACCTGAACATTATACTTAGAATTCCTAGCAGAAAATGTTCATCACTTATTTTGGGAATATTACCAAATATTTGTGACTTTTCATAGTTGAAGAATATTTTAGAAAATCTCTCGGCATAGTATGGATTATTTTGGGAATGTTCCCACAAATGTTGAAAACCCCCACCACAACTTTCAATACTATTACTACAAAGTGTTTGGAATTATTTTCAAAATGTTTTGGTAATGTTACCAACTTTTCAAGATCAAATTGGTAATATTCCCAGAAAACCTGGACATTATATTCAGAATCCTAGCAGAAAATGTTCATCATTGTTTGGGGAATATTACCAAATATTTGTGACTTTTCATAGTTGAAGAATATTTTAGAAAATCTCTCGGCATAGTATGGATTATTTTGGGAATGTTCCCAAAAATGTTAAAACCCCCACCACAACTTTCAATACTATTCTACAAAGTGTTTCGAAATATTTTCAAAATGTTTTGGTAATGTTACCAACTTTTCAAGATCAAATTGGTAATATTCCCAGAAAACCTGGACATTATATTCAGAATCCTAGCAGAAAATGTTCATCATTGTTTGGGGAATATTACCAAATATTTGTGACTTTTCATAGTTGAAGAATATTTTAGAAAATCTCTCGGCATAGTATCGATTATTTTGGGAATGTTCCCACAAATGTTGAAACCCCCACCACAACTTTCAATACTATACTACAAAGTGTTTGGAAATATTTTCAAAATGTTTTGGTAATGTTACCAAATTTTCAAGATCAAATTGGTAATATTCCCAGAAAACCTGGCATACTATGGATTCTTTTGGGAATATTACCAGAAATGTTGAAAACCACACTATAACTCTTCAATACCATACTATGAAGTGTTTGGTAATATTCCCAAAACTATTTCTTATCCTACAGAAATGCTTTGAGGACATTACAAAGGGTTTCTGTTGAATAAAAATGTTACCATGCTGAAAAGGGAAAGTTGCGTTTTCCCTTTTCATTTTGCGGTTTGTTATACATGATATTCGTTATACAGGGTCTTCATTATACATAGTATTCGTTCTACAGAGCATTCATTATACATGATATTCGTTTTACAGGGTCTTCATTATACATGGTATTCGTTCTACAGAGCATTCATTATACATGATATTCGTTATACAGGTTCTTCATTATACATGGTATTCGTTATACAGAGTATTCATATTACATGATATTCGTAATACAGGGTCTCCATTATACATGATATTCGTTCTACAGAGTATTCATTATACATGATATTCGTTATACAGGGTCTTCTTTATACAAGGTATTCGTTATACAGAGTATTCATTATACATGATATTCGTTCTACAGAGTCTTCATTATACATGGTATTCGTTATACAGGGTCTTCATTATACAAGGTATTCGTTATACAGTGTATTCATTATACATGATATTCGTTATACAGTGAGTGTCTTCATTATACATGGTATTTGTTATAGAGAGTCTTCATTATACATGGTATTCGTTCTACAGAGTATTCATTATACATGGTATTCGTTATACAGGGTCTTCATTATACATGGTATTCGTTATACAGAGTATTCATATTACATGGTATTCGTTCTACAGAGCATTCATTATACATGATATTCGTTCTACAGGGTATTCATTATACATGATATTCGTTCTACAGAGCATTCATTATACATGATATTCGTTATACAGGGTCTTCATTATACATGGTATTCGTTATACAGAGTATTCATTATACATGATATTCGTTATACAGAGTCTTCATTGTACATGATATTCGTTATACAGGGTATTCATTATACATGGTATTCGTTATACAGAGTATTCATATTACATGATATTCGTTCTACAGAGTATTCATTATACATGGTATTCGTTATACAGGGTCTTCATTATACATGGTATTCGTTATACAGAGTATTCATATTACATGATATTCGTTCTACAGAGTATTCATTATACATGGTATTCGTTATACAGGGTCTTCTTTATACATGGTATTCGTTCTACAGAGCATTCATTATACATGATATTCGTTATACAGAGTCTTCATTATACATGGTATTCGTTCTACAGAGCATTCATTATACATGATATTCGTTATACAGGGTCTTCATTATACATGATATTCGTTATACAGGGTCTTCATTATACATGGTATTCGTTATACAGAGTATTCATATTACATGGTATTCGTTATACAGAGTATTCATTATACATGATATTCGTTATACAGGGTCTTCTTTATACATGGTATTCGTTATACAGAGTATTCATTATACATGGTATTCGTTATACAGAGTATTCATTATACATGGTATTCGTTATACAGAGTCTTCATTATACATGGTATTCGTTATACAGAGTATTCATTATACATGATATTCGTTATACAGGGTCTTCATTATACATGGTATTCGTTATACAGAGTATTCATATTACATGATATTCGTTATACAGAGTATTCATTATACATGATATTCGTTATACAGGGTCTTCATTATACATGGTATTCGTTATACAGAGTATTCATTATACATGGTATTCGTTATACAGAGTATTCATTATACATGGTATTCGTTATACAGGGTCTTCATTATACATGGTATTCGTTATACAGAGTATTCATTATACATGGTATTCGTTATACAGAGTATTCATTATACATGGTATTCGTTATACAGAGTCTTCATTATACAAGGTATTCGTTATACAGGGTCTTCATTATACATGGTATTCGTTATACAGAGTCTTCATTATACATGGTATTCGTTATACAGGGTCTTCATTATACATGGTATTCGTTATACAGAGTCTTCATTATACATGGTATTCGTTATACAGAGTCTTCATTATACATGGTATTCGTTATACAGAGTCTTCATTGTACATGGTATTCGTTATAGAGAGCCTGCTTTATACATATTTTTCTTCATACATGATCTTCTTTAAAAAGGGTCTTTGTCATTTAGTTTCGTACTGTCTTTTCCCCCTAATGATTGTACAATACGATTACATACTTAGATATTCCCTTTTATAAAGCAATTTACTATCGATCGGGGTTAAATCATTGTTTAAAGCGTTGCTTTAATATCAAGTAGACACTGATTATTAACTCTTACAAAACTCTTGACTGCTCCCTTCGTAATCTACGACAGGTGTTTATATTGATTAAGCTTGCTTGTGTGTAACCGTTGTGATTATTGTAAATAAGGGTTTAAAGAGAGGTCATTTGGGAGCGTGTTTAAAATTTAGATAAATGTGTTTTTAAATGGTCAAGTGCTTTAAGCGATACAGAACAATAAAGAAGATCTGACTGAAACAATAATATAAATTGCTTCTGTATACAATGCAGATTAATCTACACTATTCGTTTTATGAATTCAAATTTTGAATGTTTTAGATTCATACTTTCAAACATATTTTCCTTAGCTTTGCTGTCAAAATATACTTGAAATCACTTGGGATGTTGGTAAAGGTATTGTTACTTAAGATAAGATTGACGCTTAACTTTTGGCATTGACTTAGCCTAAGTGTTATTTTGATGTGCTTTCATTTGACTTTCCGATTTAATTATTATCAATATGTTTAAAACAGATACACATTTGGACAGTGTTCAATACTTGGATTATTGTGTTTTGAATGGTGATAATAGGTTTTAAGCGTACCAAACCTAAAATCGAGATCTTATTTAAACAAGGAAGTTATTTGTTTTGCTAAATAAAATGCTGGTTTTTTTCCCGTTCTTTAGTGAGTATATAATGTGAAATTAAGATTTTGAAGTCAACTCTTTAATTAAATTCATTAATTTATGCATTATAATACATTTCACTAAGCTGTGACGACTGAAATGACTCGTGCATATGTCTGAATTTAAGTAAAACTATTGCTTTATTAAATAAGACCGACGCAAAAGGTTTCAATGTCGAAAATTGTTTCTTACTATAAACATAAGTACACTGAAATTGATAATTACTAGGTCGTTTCGTATTAACATCTACTCGATTAAAAGGGCATGATAAATTACCGGCTAGAGATTAATTTTGTTTACACATGACGTAATAGTTATATATATATATATATATATATATATATATATATATATATATATATATATATATATATATATATATATATATATATATATATATATATATATATATATATGACCTGTTTGCCAGTGCATCGAGCAATATCGATGATTGTCAGCACAGTATAATAAGTTCAGCTTAAAGCTGCACTCTCACAGACATACCATGTTTACAACCTTTTATGTTCTGTCTTTGAAATAGCAAAATTTTGCGTAAATATATGCAAACCAATGATACAAGATAACTGACAAAAGATCAGATCGCAGGTTTTCATATTTCCGATCGAAAATTAATGTGTTATGGCTTAAACCATTATTAAAGGTTTAACAAAAATGCATAAAACCTCATTTTTTTGAAGTTAAATATAAAAGTCTGCGATCTTATTTTTTGTCAGCAGTCAACAATAAAAAAGTTGTCAAAACGTTCAATATGTGAGAGTGCAACTTTAAATAATAAGTTAGGTCATAGTTAAATAATCTGAACAGTGTTTCTCAAATGTAAGTCTAGATGTTAATGATTTTAATTCTATTGTGTATAATATTTTTTATGATTGATATTCAATAATTGCTCCTTAAAATGCATTCTAATAAATCTGTTTTCATGATCGTGGTAAAGGCAAATGTGTCACTCATTCATTTGATAGTAAACACTGATTCCGTTTCTGAATTAACCAAAATGTTCTGTAAAAATGAATGCAAAAAATGCGAAATGCTCTAACCTCGTGATGACATTAATCAACATCTTATGTACACAAATAATGCAGCCAACCGTAAGTTCCCCTCACGTTTTATTAAAAAAAAATTAACATGAATTAACATATATTGACAAAGCCGCGAGGTTTTAGAAAAAAAAAAGTTCTCTCCTAAAACCTCAACATTTCAAACAAACATTCCAAATTAAATATGTATGAAATCATCAGCTTAATTTGATGCCTTATTTATATAATTCTTTGATTCAGACGTCCAAATGGGACAATGTTAGTATCCCCATTACGAATGTCCATCTTTGACAGTCATTTGATCAAAAACACGTATTTACCTAAAACATATAAGGGAAGGTATATTTTTTGCTGCTTCTTTAAGTCTTAAGTATCCTTTTTTCTGTCCATTGACCTCATCTGTAACAATCAGCTTGCTGTTCATAGGATGCTTTAAGTGTTGATGCGATATCTATTAAGGACACTTTAGAGTGCAAAACACTGTATTTCTTTATTCAAAGCATAACTGATTCTCTTAAATCATGCATTGTGTATTAATATATGACGCATTCAAATATGAAAGAATATGTCGTTACACAGTCACAATCATAAATTTACACAAAAACATCACTAATATCGCTCTTGCGCATTAAAGGACGTTCTAGTATTGTTCACTATATCTTCACCATAGCTGCATTAACAGATAACATGGCATCAAAGCAGAATCAGTGTGAAATGTGCTTTAAGGAAAACGCAGTTGGACATTGCGAAACCTGCGGAGATGTTGGAGAATATTGTGTAGATATTCACAAAAAAGGAAAGTTGTTTCAAAGTCACACTGTCGTTTTGTTTGAGGCTGTAAAATTGCATGAGGATGGTGGAGTTAAACCAAAAATCTTTATGCAAGACATCACAGAAGAAAGATGTAAGCAGCATCCGACAGAGAGAGCTATTTTTCTTTGTAATGTGCATGAGTCCATGATATGTGGCCGATGCCTTCATTCGGAACATATTCCCTGTGTAAAAGAAGTTGTTGACTTGTTGAAGGAAGGAATTACCATTGACTGCGAGAAAGTCAACACAATGAAGTCATTGTTGATGGAGGTAAAAGATGAAATTCTTCTTTTGAAAAATGAGGCAGAACAAAGCAAGGACAACTACAAGAAAACTGCAGATAAATGTGTGCAAGATTGTATGGAGTTAGGTAATACAATTAAACGACGGGTAGATGAACTAACAAGTGGCATTAGAGACGGGATAATAGACAAACATAACGAAAACCTGACCATTCATTTCCATATTACTAAACTGTGTGATGAGAAAACCAAGTGGTGTGACGATGAGGAAAGTAAAATTGATAATTTTGTTGACAATAATATGGTTGGGCATTTGTACCTAATGAGCAGACATTTTGAGAAAGAAGCTTCGGATGCCAGATCCCACCTGAAAGAAATGAAACACAAACATACTTTGAAAGGTTTCGATTTCAAAGAAAACAATGTTATTCTTAAATGCCTGTTTGAGGATTTGGATGAAGTTTGTGAACAACAAGACGAAGTTACTGGGAGCGACGATGGAAATGCCAACAATGTTTTCGCATCTACCCCGAAAGTAAACAAGGTATCTCGTATGATGTCGGTTGCTATTTAATCTTTACCAGCCACATGTCGCATTTTATCTCTGTTGCATGGTAACATCAACGAATTTTTTGAGCGTTACATCACGAAATTGTCTTCTTATTGAAACATGTAGTGTTCTATGAACTCATTCATAAAATCTAAATTATCATTTATTTTGGCCGTGAAAACATACCATATTGCATCGTACTAATACGTATAAGAATATTCTGATTTCACTAAATTTGACCGATAGTAAAATCATTTTTCAAACGTGTAATTTCTTTAAAAAACTTTTAATGTTAAAGGTTTTCATGTCTGATTTCAGACCCGGCGAGAGCTCACTGTACTCTTGAATCAGGCCAAAGACGAATTAGATAACTCAGAAAAGGTCTGTACAAATCTGATCGTGTTAAGCATTGTCTTAAAATACGATACAATATAACGTAGCAACTATGATCAAGTATCATCGGGGCCGTTTTGTCTTCACAAGAATACTTTAACAGCCACAGAATAACATGTTGTGGTTAAGTATCACACCAATATTATCGTCAAACACATATTGGGGTAAGAATAACACTGTTTTGTTTCTTCTCGTAAGCAATTGAAGCCGATCAACAAAAATATAATTCCATCGCATTACTACGTTAACCTTTTGAAATGGACTTTATGATTTCAACTGAATCAAAAACTAGTGATAGTACCTTTTTGAAAGATGTCTATATGAATACATTTAATTAAATTGTAGAAAAGGTCTTAGTTATTGTTTCGCCCTTTGTCCAATATACCTCATTGTCCTACAATTGAATGGAAGCTACACTGAAAATAGCTAAATGTTTGACAGAGGCCCCGTGTAAAGGCACAATGCTTTGGCAAGCCATGTACTAAACGGCAGATACATAATGTACAAACAACACTGCATCAAACTATATTTACAGTTTGTACAGTAAGGTTTTACTTGAAGGTAATGGACTATGAGATCTGTATCGTTGAGTTTTTGTATTTCTGTATGTAATGCATTGTATGAGTTAAAACGATGTGCGGCGTCATCAAGTTGATGTCGGCTCCGATAAGGTTTGTATTGCTTTAATATTTCAATTGTCTACCCATCTTTTGAGTTTATGTTGATAAATAGTTTATGTTTGTGTTTAATATGTCTTTTCTTCCAAAGTATTAACTCGCTAGTATGGCCTGAGTAAAACGTTTAAAATTAAACATTACTTTAGCTGTTCTAGGGAGACTTTCAAAACAAGAATTAAAGCCCTTTATACATCCTAATTAAACTTTTATTATTTCTATAAAATTGTAATACAATTTCAAGACATAACGTATATTCTTGTCTTGTCCATTTTATCATGACGTCAAGTAGATAGGGTACAATATATAAATTGATTTCTTACTTTGTAGTGAAATATTCACTGTTGTTTATGTTACTGATAAAACGCCATATTTATAATAATAATATATAACTAATAATATTATGCCGTTTGCCGCTTTCAGACAAGAAAGCAGTTCGAGCAAGAGTTACTGAAAGCGAAACAGGACATATATATATCTGAAAACGTAAGTTTTCTTAAAAAGTTATTTGACAAGAAGGTGAATAAATGTATGACACTTAAGAAGTCTGAGTAAAACGGGCAAACTAAATTCATACCATGCTATTCAAATGCCAAGAAGGAAATGTACAAAATAATATGTTCACTTCTTATTTTGCATTTAAATTTTCACTGTTGTTTTTTTACTGATAAAACATCATATTTCATCGAAAAGTACGAATGAAACTCCAATATTAAGGTACGGCAACTATTCAATCTGACAACAGACATAAGGGAATTTATTATTTGACGCTTTTCTAGTGACCTGTTTCACGTCGAGCTCGATTTGTAAGCACGTATCCGGCAAAACTGCAGGTCGAGTCGAATACGTGTTAACTCCTCGAAGGAGATGTGTAACCGGTCACTAGTAATGCGCTTCAAATTATCATTTTCTATTTTATGTATACCTTACTATGATTTCCTTTCTATTATTCAAAAAAGAAAGCCAGAGTAGTGCACCTCTTATATTAGTAAACCCTTACGATAAAACAACTGTTAGGATGCATACTATATTAAGTTATTGTATATAATATTCCATAGACGCATTGCATTTCCTTTCTGTTCTGTTCAATTTAAATTGCTAACGTTATAATATCCTTCCGTTTTGCCGCATCCGACAAGGAAGCTGTTCGAACGAGATTTACTGAACGCGAAACAGAACATAGAAAAATATAAAAAGATAAGATTTCAATATAAGTTATTTGAAAATAGGTGAACAGAGATATGATACCGTGTAAAATTGTGCTTGCTTGTTTGAAGGCGGTCCCTTAATAAGTTTCAGAAGACAGCATGTTAACTGAGTATTAATGGTTACACACTTCATAAATTGATCAACATTTATCTTACGTTTATGTGTGTGGTATATTCGACTGTGGCCTTTTAATCGAATATCTTAACGATTTGTTAATAAAGTCGAAACAAAAGTGACACCTTATCATTATAAACTACTTAATCCCACAGCAAAATCATCTTAAAACAGTTATTGTATGCATATACGGTCGATCTGTGGTGTTAAACACGTTTTGTGTCTCTGGCTTAAACTGTGTTGGTCCATAGCCTGTATTGGTCCATAGTCTTTTAACGCAGTATTTTTTGGCGTTGTTTTTCCTGTATTATACAACCTAACATACAAAACACAATCATGCTCTAACCTTGAAAAGCGGAAAACTTTTTATAAAGGCCATCGTTAAGTCCCTTCTGATTACCAGAAATAAAAATGTTGTCAATTATGATTGACGGGGAAATAAGTTGCCATACATGATTAACAGGAAAACCGTATTGACAAATATGAATTCAAGCGGTAATCGGCAGGACATAAGAATACTTACACAGAGAGAAATGAAAATTTGATGATTTCAGGCGGTCAGATTTATTATCGTCTTTTTTTGTCGTGAAACTGGCCATAGTATTATGCTTTAATGATTTTTAATAGAAATAGTCACCATGATGCATACTGATATGTAATGTTACTATTCCAGACACTGAAGGAACTACGTGATGAGCTGAAACGAGTAAAACAAGAACTATATCATTCAGAAAAGGTAAAACCTCTTACAACCATTTGCTTCGGATAATTTCGCAAGGATTTAAAGAGAAAGCGAGAATAGTGAACCTTTAGCATTTGTAAACCCTCACTATAAAACAAATGTTTAAAAGTTCTTTATATGTAGTTATTGTATATAAAATTTGTTAAATGCGTTGTGATATCTTTTTGGTCCTATAATCCAACTAAAACCTAATACGTACTTTCCTGCCGTTCTGCCGCTTTCAGACAAGGAAGGGATTCGGATAAGATTTATTTAAAGCGAAAGCGGGCATAGAGAAATCAGAAAAGGTCACTAATCCATATACGTTTTTGTACAAGTAATTGCATAAAAATGACATTATAGAAACATGAGGAGAACGGGCAAAATAAATTAAATCCATGCTATTCAAATGTAAAGTCAAAAACGAACAGAACAGGCTAATAAACATGACTTATAAGAGTCAGAGGTAATAGAACAATCCGACACGTTTTTAAACAAGGAGCGAGCTATGTGATGAGCTGATAAAAGTAAACCATGACCTTGACGAATTAAAAGATGGTGAGACATTTACAAAGAGTTTTTATGAATCAAAGCGTGCATGTAGACAGAGGTAGACCTTGTTGAAAACTCTTATATTTGTCCTGGCAAGAGCAAATCTTTGTATATGTGTAATCATTGACATAATCAATCGCGTAAACGCAAATGATGTTTCGTATTTCATTAATATTAGTTACTTGCCATTAGCTAAAATACGTTTAAGAAGACCATCATAATTCGGAAAAGGTGAGATGACCTTTGATAAACATTTTTACTTAGATTTTTTCTCATAATTATGGATTTAGTACGGTATAAACGACATCCGAATTATGGAGCAATTGGAACTATTGCTAAATAGTATGTTTATCGACATTGTCATTTATCAAGAAATTGAATTGTTTTTTCGTCATATTTTGAAAAAGCTGTATATGTTATGTTCAAATTATGCGCGATAAAGTGCAACCCATTGTGAAACTTGTAAAACACATGGTGATCCGTTAAGCACATATACAATATGTATGTTTACCAATACATATTAAGATTTCATTGTGAAAAGATATATAAGGCAGAATACCATGTCTGCACGCTTTGTACTATAACATACTTCGAAAGGCATATATATAAAGCTTTTCTAATTAGCTTGACAGAATGGCATGATATCTAGCTCTCTTGCTATTTCAAATCAGAAGAAGACTGTTACGGATCCAGAGAGATGGTTGTTTTTAAACTAAATCAATGCACAAACGCAGTTTTATGCTTTAGATATGTGAAAATCAAGATAAAGCCTGGGCTTTCTGTGGGATCCTATCTTGTTTTGTGTAACATCCATCGCTGCAATTATGGAAAACACGAGTATACAAGACATATAAGATCTGACACTCGTTGTCATTAAATTCAAGAATCAAGTGATCTTTGATTATTCAGAAGTAGTATTGGAGCTATTGCGACAAGCAGAAGGCATGAGTGAACTTTTAAAGTAGGTATCGTCCTTGTGTTAAGGAATTTAGCTGTTTTTGTGTGATGCTATTACCATTGCATGATATCAAATGAAGATTTCAAACAATAAAACCAAATGAATGGATGGGCGAGATGGTCAACTCACTGAATTTTGTGTGACATAGGGAGTTTGAGTGGGATATTCCCAGAGCAGTTGTACATAATTGGGAGAGTCGACACACTGATTTTGGGTTATTGTTTGAAGGTTTGGTGCTCCACCCCCGATCGGGAACCTAGGTGTACTAGTTTTTTGGTTCAACTGTGTTGAGGTTGGGGTTAAAGCCCCTATTATGTATACTTTAATCGATAACTAAGGCGTGCTTGTAAGCGGATCGTATGGACAACTGTTGAGAAGTCGTTTTAGCTGGAAGTAACAGAGATCTGTCCAGTGTGTATTCTATTCCTTAGGTGTTTGTTTTAGTCCACAGCAATACATTTTACAATACGTTTTCTTAAAATATGAACCTCATTTATATAAACATTACTGTACTGTAAAGTAATTCAATGTTCATGGGAAGTAGCCTAATACTGTGATATTAAGTACAGCAACTTTTGTTTACTAACAGCATTAAATGGAGATGTATTCAGATGCCAATTACACACAATGTCTCTATCAAGATTATTCAGCATAAGATAATTAGTTTTTTTCTGCTTATTTTTCATTATTTGAACAATGCAATAAAGAACGATTCACCTAGAAATACGGAAATGTGCCCGTTAAGTGTATTGTATGGGCTCGGAATTTTCTTATATACCATAAGACCAGATATATTTATATTATTTAGTTTGTAATAACTTAACACAATACTTTTTACATTATGTATGGCGATTGTTTCTTCATTTGTTAATGACGGAAGTTGCTAAACTAGTTCCTAAAATGAAATAAAAATGAACAGTGTATATTTTCAATTTTTAAAAAAAATAGATTAACTTCCAATTGTGAATTCTTATAAATCATTTATATCCCACAGATGGTAAACTAGCTCGATAGATTGTTGTCATTATCTTCTGTTATTTTGTCTTATATTTATAGAAATTTATTGGGTGCCAGTAATGTGCGTGGAAAAGGGTGTGATAAAATGCATTGGTTTTTGTGTAATTAATGGAGGTTGGGGTTCGAATCCACCAGCGGGACAATGGTCGTGATAATAAAGTTTGTGAAATTATAGGGACGTTTGGAGTTGAAACTGAGAACATAGGTGTGAGATGAAACGCATTAGTTTGTGTAATCGTAGAAACTCAGAGTGAGAACACAGGCGTGAGATGAAATAATCAGATACGTTTATACTGTAATTATACGAATATCTTTGGTTCCAACCAAGTGCGGGGACAACGTGTGATATTAAACACAGTGTTTCTTGTGGTATTTTTGTAATTGTAGGAATGTTAAGGGTGAACATGTTTGATAAATCGCGTTGGATTGTGTATATAATAGGTGCACTTGTGTGTGTGTTATTTTAGGGAGGTTTGCATTTCGAATCCAAGGCAGAAACATAGGCGTGGTGTTAAGTTAAGTGCACTGGTCTTGTATAACTGTTGCTCTATTAATAAAATATATACTCAAATTCATTTAGTATACCTTTTATATTATATATTGATTAAAATGCGTAGCATATACCATAAATGGACAGTTTAAGTAATTCATGTTGTGTCTGCTTTAAGGAACGAGCAGATGTCAAGGCACAGCTTTCACCCCTGCAAGACAAAATCAAGTGTAAGTTATCTTGTATTAACTTCGTATTGTGCAGGTAACAAAACATTAATGATTTGACAATTCATTTTAAAATATTCATAGTAAGTGCAAAATAATAATAAAAAATGTTATGTATTATTCATTGCATGGATTGGTGTAAATTGTTGCGAGTATTTAGATAATATTAACTGTTGTTAACTGTTGTAACTGTTGTATTCAGTTGTTTTTATGTCATTTATAAAATTAATGTTTTAAGCAAGAATATTTATGGTGCATCTACCCGCTCGACACGAATTGTTGAAAGAATTGTGTTGCTACTAACAAAACATTTCCGTACTAGCAAGATGTGCTTAAATCCATTATTGAGCTAACATTTTTTATGTCATTTTGTTTTTTAGGGACTCAACCAACTGGAACAGTTGATGTCAAGAATACCACTGATGACTACGGTAGTGGTATAATTGAATTGGTTTTTACATTCCCGGATGGCATTCAGACGGTAATCATTTTGTGTTTTTTTATTACTTATAATCACGTGTTTGAAGCTAACAAGTATTTGCAAAAACAGTTTAATACTGCTAAAATATATAATCTTGTACAAATAAACAATACCTACGTTATATTGAAATACTGCCATAATCAGACTAATTCTCTACACAAAAACAATGATTTTATTTATATATTTTATTAGTCATCCTAAAGTAAGAAAAGCGTTATTTTGATAGAAAAACAAGATCGGGCGAAGGCTAGCTCCAAGGCAAAATGACGGGCAGTGGGAACAAATCAACTAACACGACAGGAGTTAAATAATAAGAGGCATAGTCTAAGCTTAGTTTTACAAGTTAAAGTTACAAGCTTGTACATATCAGGGCCATGTCATATTTTGTATCAATCCATACTAGCTTTTGTTCTAAAAAACATTTTAACCTACCCTTTTATTTATCTTAATTTCTCATCTCGGACGGTATTAACCTTTTGTTTAAGTATAATAGCTCAAGACATCTTCTTCAAATAATCTACTTAAATTTCCATTCACGATTTGTGAATGTTAAACTTTTTCATGTAAAATGATTTGTTTTAACACTTCAGTAAGTAATATCAATACATCTATACACAGACCGATGTACATAGTATTTCCATTTTTCTTCAATATATTTAATTTTGCAGAACAGTTTAAATCTTAAAAGACAATCACCTTGTACGGAGATAATGATTTGAATTTAAGATTATGTCACGTAACATCATATAATGTATATTTCATTCAACAAGTTGAGGAATTGACGAGCTTACTACCATATTTAAAACACATTTATCAAGCTCTAGCTACATGCAATACTGAAATATTGTACCCGGAATACTTAGATAGTTTATCTTTGAAGACGGGTTCAATAAGCCACATGGCCCGTGAGAAAAACGAAATACACAAATAAACATATACTAATAATAAAGCAAGTGAAGCATTTTAAGATACGAGCTTTTAAAATTTGATATTTTTGCAATACATTACACAGATTAGGAAGGACATGTTTAGAGACAACGTGAACTTTGAAATGTGAATGTTCACATCATAGACGGAGGTGTCAATACACGTACTCATATATACAGTGTCAACATAGTGCAAATGAACTTTTAACATATTGAATATACACATTTCAAAGACACAAGTATCGACCATTCAATACTTACACAACAATGAATGGCTTTTCCAATACATAAATGTAAATGTTACGAAACATAATTTAACAACAAACTAAGTGATTTTATCTTCGTTAACTAGATCTTAATTAAAAAGCTTAATGTAATATGTACTCAATTTTATGAGATAAGTAATATGAGTACTTTCGATAAGTTGTTTGAATTTATACATACACGGATTGGTTATGTTTAAAAATGTACATTTAACATAAGATTCATCCGATCATTTTACTCCGTTTATAAGTATAATGCATACTGAGCGATATCCAGTCAGAATCTCAATTGAAATTTGCTGACAACAAACATTTGTATATGTGCATGGCGTCATTTCCTGTTTTAGCATATTAAGTACCAAAAGTCTTCAAACCTTTGTTAACAAAATAAAAAAAAATCACTTTACAGATAAAAAATAGTTTATTGTATTCAACATATCTTTACCATATAAAAAATGAGATATAAACGTATGAATGGCTAAAATACTGACACTTTTGCAAAAGCAGTCCTATTGTATATTTAATAAAACGTGTATGTGTGTTGTTGGGTAATTATTATTTTGACCATCAGAAATAAAAGCAATGTTAAATCATATAGCTTTAAAACACAACAAACATGCTGGTTATAAGGTACGAGCAACAAGGTATGGCATGTGATACGTATATAAACTCGGCATAAAGGATTGCTACATGAATATATAAATTACAAATAGCTGTATATATCAAGTACATTTTATATGCATTGTATCGTATGGAAGAAAATTCTTAGCCAATAACCCCGTTTACTAATTGGAAATGCTTTATTGTAAATGACATGTTCTATTAAACTTAACCACATAGGGCCCTTAAACAGCCCTGTTCCTATTAAAGTACATTTTAAAGCACATGTTGATCGAACTGTCTTTACAAAACAGTAAATCTTTTAGTAAAATACTTGCAAACGTAAAAAAAAAATATTTTAATAAACATGCATGTTAAATATAAAAATACAGTGTCTTCCTTACTGTCTTTATTGCATAGGTATTAGGACATTTCCTTGGCGACCGTTATTGCCATGTAGTCTAATCTATAATTATAAATCTGGCCTGCCCTATAAAAAGGAATGTTTCGGAAACGACGTAACAGAAAAGCTTATATGAAATATGGAAATTAAATAATATAAGAGTTCAAATTAATAACAGTAATACTAGTATGTACATTAAAACCACTCAAACTTGAACTCCTAAACCTGAGAAATAGAGAGATGAATAACAAAACGAATAGTTTCAGTAAAATGCGACTGCTTTAGTTTCTTATATTTACAGTTAAAGTTATAAAAACACATCGCGTATATATGCATTCATGGTTGTATTGTATGTACGATAGATTTACAAGTATATGTACACGAAACACATGTCTTATTACAGAGTACTTTCCTTTCTTTTCTAAAATAGAGTTGCCTATATATCACTAGATAACAAATATAAAGCATGTTTAAGTTAAGAGAATGGTATGCATTTGTATTTCAACAGCGTTAATTGTACTTTACCATATGCAGTAAGAATTACAAATATATAAATTATAATTACATTGGGTGGAAAAACAACTATTAAAACTGCTTTTAAAATCAGTTGTAGTTACTTGCATTTGAAAAAAAAATGACCAAAATGTATATTTCTGTTTTTCTGTTTTTCTATTCAAATATGCAAAATAATGCAGTGATTATAAAAATATCGCATGCGTTTGAAAAAAGATTTGTTTTGGAAATAAACTCACCTTTTATTAGCAAAACGGCAATTCCATTCTCCTAATCGTTCCATGAATATTTGTTTACGTACAAAACTTTGGACGAAAATTCAATGCTTTAGTACATTTTTACTATGTTTTCAAACTGTCTGACTTTGTAATACGAACTTCAGGGGAAAATACCAATATTTAACTAATGCTTTTAAATAGCATCCAGACGTCATGTTAACAATGAAGGGTGGTTTTCACCCCATCTTGAAAACGACCAGTCTACAAACGAAGAAGAAGAATCTCTGAAAATGACTGCGATTTTATATTCACGTATCATGGACCCATGTTCAATCATGAAACAAACTATAGAACTGGTAGAACGGCTTTTAATCTAATGTTAAACCACTCATAATTGGATTCCTCTTTAAACCTTTTAAAAAAAATAAGTAAATGGTGACCACTGGTCCATGGACTTTTTTATTCGTGCATGAACAGTTATAAATAGGATTGTACATACATGAAAAAGTGGTTTAATAAATGTTTATGAAGGAATGACAGTCTACGTCATTAGCGATCAAAGGTTTGCGTGAGGGACGTCCCTCGGGTGTTTAGAAATGTAAATATAATATAAATAAAACTACAAAAATACGCATAACAGTATTCCAAACATATAATCTGTTCAGTGTAAGTGTATTTTATTATACACGTGAACATATGCTTTGTAAAATAAAATACGAACTAACACTGAAATCACGAAATATCCTATATACATTACCAAACTGCTCTGTGTACCGTAATGTTTTGTAGTTGTTAAGCTGAAAAAAAGAAATGTTTGTTGTTAAAACGTCACGTCGAAATGTGTCGTTTTATTTGAAAGCATATGTCGATTATTTAAAAAATAAAATTAGACGCAACATTAGATATATTAAGTAATTTCTTCGCGAATAAGTAACCTATGGAAGCGGATTACTTAATTAATTCTAATCGACTTAGTGTTAGCCCATCCCAAATTGCATCAGCTTTAAAATTAAGCAGTGCGCGTGTGACGTCATTTGAATCAGCGTTGGCACTGAAAATCCACCTTTGCATATACAAACAGTAGGAGTGGCTATATGCGCATGCGCAGTTAAAGCAATTTACTTTATCATGAAAGTCGTCTTCAGGAATAAGTAGCGATTTTTCACATTTAACAAACGAACATTTTAAAAATCAAGCCCCCTGATTGGCGGATAATGTAAGGCAAACACTTATATAAAATCATATATAGACAATATGAATTTGGATACACTCATCCTTCATTTTAGATCAAAGAATCGTTAATAAAACTTGACACAACCTGGAAGTTTTAGCTATGATAATAATCGAAAGGTGTGTAAACATTGTTTTTGTTTTATAACTTTGTATCAATTACATAACATTCAAAACTTCTGTACTAAAGCCAGGGCAGAGAAAACCAGCAAAGTCACTAAACACTTGCCCTTTTAGCACTTCTAATCAACGGAAATAAATATATATTGTAAAAGTAAAAACTTTAGCAGGCACGATATCCCTTCTTCCTAAACTGCAATTTAGATCCAACTGAAAGAACTACTTCAGTATTGATGACCACCCACTTCTGTAGTAGGTCCGGGAGAAGATCCACTTCTACCGCCAATCCTTCGGTCTGTTGTCTGGTCACTGTGAGTCTGCAATAATAAACATATACACAAAAATGTCTCTACAAAGAACATCATTTATAACATATTCACATAAATCCATTCGGTTAACACTCATGGCTAATGATTTAGAATATTTTTACATTCGTATGAGTCAATAAAACAACAATTTTACATTTGAACTAGTACTGGAGACGTAAGCGTAAACTTTAACGATTCATCATTGGCGATTCCGCTATGGATCAGCCTGTTAAAACTTCAATTCATAACAATATTAAAATATAAACTAGCACTTGTGATTGCACAGTGTTCATTGTACGATGTGTTTTATCTATGGCGAGTCCGCCATCAATCATCAAAGCCGAGTTTTATAATTTTATAACACTATTTGAATATGTACTAGTACTGTAACTGACTAACTGGTGTAAGCCAGCGTATACAATGGTTAGAATATAGCCTTGATTTTCATCAAAGAAAACTGTTGATAAGCAATCATTAAGTGTTACGCTTAACTATTAAGAATTTTAACTTTCGCGCGTGTTTAAAAGTCCATCTTCTGTCACTCATTCAATACACACTCTCTGCATCATTGACAATAAGTCAACCAATGAGGTTGAAACACACCCCGCTTCTTCTTAATCATTGAAAATTGACTTTATATCATCTAAGTATTACTTATTCATCTCTGGCGTTTCCGCCGTGAATCAGCGATGCCGCTCATATGATCTTCAGATTATCTTCCTTAATAATGCAAACATTCTATAGTGCAGTAACATTAAGCGTATCATAAATGTGTACAACAATCTTTCAAACCACATTGTTACAATAACATATGACATTTAAATTTTTACAGAACTAAATACAATCCACAATACCCATTTTTTTCTAAGGAACACATTTAATAATGGCAAGTCATCCTAGACAGGCAACCCATCTGTCTAGCAATTATAATGGCAGCCGAGCCAAATGTTCAATTATAAAAAGTACAATATCTGTATTTATAAGCAAATACAGGGCAAATCACTGAATCTTACACACAACAGTTTTACTTATCTCACAGTTTATTAGCAACTCGACTTATATGATATTATTAAATTATTATTCTTTAAAATACTAATTTTAATTCCAACATTCTGAATTTTTAAATCTTCTAAACCAAATACTCAAGAATTATTTCGCAAGGTGTGTTAAAAAGATCACTGTTGTCAAAACAAACCGATCAATTACATTTACGGCCAATGAATTAACATATCCTAAGAAATGATTAGATGCATTCAAACTGTTTCAGAACTAAACACAATCCACACATCCCATTTTTGTCTAAGGAAAACATATTATAATAGCGTGTCAGCCAAGATTAGCAACTCATCTGTCTAGCAATTATATAATGGCAGCCAAGGCAGATGCACTTAGTCAATTACAAAAACAAGTGAAGAAACAATATTTGTATTTATTAGCGAACACAGAACAAATCCATGAAACTTACATAAAACATTCTTACTTATAATCTCAGTTTGTTAACAACTCAACTTATAATAAAATTAAAGAAGTATTTTTTGAAATTTGTTTTTAGTTTAAATCTGCACTCTCACAGATTGAACGTTTTGACAACTTTCAACTTTTTTTATTTTTTGTCTTAGAACGAGCCAAGTTTTGCGAAAATCGATGGAAACCAGTTATATAAGAATTTGCTCTTTCCATGACAAAAAAAAGTTGTAAATATGGTATATCTGTAAGAGTGCAGCTTTAATGCCAACATTCTGAATTGAAAATCTTCTAAACCGAAAAATCCAGAAGAAATCGGCATTGCTTCAAATCGTTCTCGTTCAATTCAGAAAAGATTAAATTTTATTTATAATACTTATCTTTATGTATTGACTATATGGCAAAATCTACGGCTGACGCTGACAGGCAATATTACACCAGAAAATCACAATAGGCGGGGGAACAGCCACGTGGTAGAACCGCGGGATCCGTGTAATCCCGATCTCATTGTGTTGCATTGTTCTCCTACGTGTTTCTCGCCCCCCCCCCCCCTCAAAAATAATCTAACCTAAATATTCTTTAATAGCATCTTATAAACTAAACATCCACTTTCTTAGTAAAGCTAGAAGCACTGATTTTAAAATGGAGAAAAATTCCTCTAACACAATTAAACTGAATTAACTCATAATTTCTACATGTCCCATATTTCCACTGCATAATCTGAATCTGAATCTTCATGTTACGCGTCGTTTCAAATAAATACAACAAACATATTTTTAATACGACTTACCCTCTGTAAGTGGATTAGAATCATGCCTTGTCCGGTCACGGCAATAAACACGGACTTTTGCATACTGCCCGGTACGACTTCAAATTTAACAATCAATTGTATCGATTTGAACGTATCTGTTCCCTAATGCGGATTGCTTTTACATCCATATGCGCACGAAATACTCGTGTGTATGAAACACTCGTGCTTATAAAGCGCCATCTGGAGGTTATTCCTTTATAAACATGATAAACTAATTGTCTTCTAATTCATTTAACTTAAACGTAGACAATCATATAACGTGTTTGCAATATCGTTATTAAAGGTTTGTTTGTTTCCATTTAAAACATTATGTGCATTCAAACATGAATAAATACATTATACAATACACTGAACGCAAAAGTACGTATTTCAATGGCTAAACATACAGAAAAGGTTTTTTTTAAATCAAAGGCTAAGATAGGTATAGTCTTTATCTTAATGTGATGACAGGCAAAAATTATACATCGTATATATTTTTAAATGGCTAATGTTAAAGAGCTTTATGTCGAGTATGGAGTCTGAGCCTTCCGAAAATATGTGTTTACAAGAAATGGGAAATTATAAATTAAAACAATCATTATGATCCTCAAACGAATATCTATGTATGTCAAGTGTATTGTTGTGGCATACAGAAAATTACATTAGCAATAATAATAAATGGATTATATGATTATATTGAAAGCAAAAAGGGAATAGATGTGTAACAATAAACTTATTTTGATTAAATTATCATAAATCAAGATATGTAGCAAAATGTGGTCGGTAACACTAAGATGACACTAGAAGACACCAGACACCAAAATAGTTTATGTCACAAGTATACTATTTTGCACCGTACGTCATATTTGTTGATGACATCATGCATGCCAATATGATATTGCTATGTATTTAAAGCTCTTGGGGTAAACTATACCTTGATAACTTGACATGCAATGCGACTATTTTGGCCACGGGAAATTTCACCATGCACATAAATGCCACGTATTATGTTGAAATCCGCATTGAAATAGTTGATAATAGTTGTAGTAGTTGTTAATGTATTCTACAAAGAATATAATTAACCAATTCTAATGTCACTCGATACAATGAGTGAATGCTAGGTTTGCATGTACTTCAATGCTCAAACTAAATGAATGACATGATTCCAATTAAATTGAACATTATACTATATGCGTAGAAGAAAGGAATCTTTGTTCCATGCGTGATAATGTGTTTTAGTTGCAAATAATTGTCGTTAGTAGCTGTTTATTGAATATAAAACAGATATTGCCTTCGTTAAAATTATAAAATATATTTTTATAAAAAAAAACAACTTAAACGTAGTTATTTAAATTATATCAAAAACACATAAAAACTTAAGTTAGACAAACATACAAAATATAAAAATAATATGGAAATATACCCTGTTCACTTTCGCACCCATTAAAATTAACCAATATTGATATATTGTCGCAATAACATTAATTAATTAAATGTCATTTAGATAGCTATTACTTTTCTCATAATATGTTTATAAACCACATTATACTGATTATGAAGATTTAAACTGTCATGTTTTACTTGCATATACATAGAAAACTTTCGTCATAATACTAGATAATGCATGTACGTATACATTCCTTAAACCTTACACGGTATGAATATCAATTTTTGTTTGGAAAAATTATTGAAACATAACCTTATCAGTATAAACAAGGGAAAATAGGAATTATTAAACTCATCTATGTATAATCCTTTGTTGCAGTAGATATTTGACTAAATTCACAACAAAAGTATTCGCTATATTTCTGAGCAGCACAAGCATAATATTTACGATGTTTATATCACAGTTTATATAAAGTTTACATGACATTCCGTTCTTATATAAAGGTACCAATTTGGATTCCGCGATTACATCATGCTCATTTCAAAATATTAGGTTGCAATCATGTTTATTTTGTATATGTACATTAAATCACGTCTTATACAACGTTCGTCTTCCCTACTTGCAGACGCACCATCCGTTTCCGGGAAAACCGTATAAAGGCGGCACGTTCACAGGACATTTGTTTCCCAACTCTGAGGACGAGCTGCTATGTAGGATGTTAAAGGCGGCGTTTAGAAGAGGGGTGATGTTCATCTTGGGGAAGGAAGGCAAAGTTGTCCTGGATGGCGTCTCATTATATGATGGATCAGTGCACTTGTGCAGGTAATAATAATCTTATAGGTATAATAAGAATCAGCTTAGAATGTTCAGGAGAGGATTAGAGTTTTTTGTTGTGAAGTTAAGAAATGTGTTCTGAATGCCGTTTTGTTAGGATCATGTATGGACGTTTTATGCAGGTATTTCTTTTTAATGTACAGTAATCATATGAATCACATGTATAAAGCATATTATAAGTGGTAGTAAGGGTACGCCATTTTTGAAAGCATATACCGCTTTCATAGGTCTAGGTCGAGTTAAAAATAGATAAAAACTTTAAGAACTACTTGCAAATGTATTAACGTCCCTTTGACCAAAATGAAAACGGCATTTTTGAACCTTTAAATTATGACAAATAATAATTGATTATAATGATGAATACATAATTTCTTAGAAATAATAAAAACTGATCGCTTATTACGGAATTGGCAATCCTAATTCTTGAACTTTTTTGTTTCAAAACTATTTGACTGTTTAATTAAAATACCCCATTCATCGTCAATCGTTATTTCACCGAAGAAGCGTGGTGAAGTAGGCAATGTAGTTCTATTAAAATACGGCGATCAAAAGTATTGATATCATATTGCTCATAACAGGCATAGTTAAGATGTGTTTAACACTTATTGATACTACTTCTTTTAATAAATGTAGTACTGAATGACTACTTATCAACTATTAACTATTAAGCATGAAAAGTGTGTGTAGGTAAATTTGCGGATGATAACAAACTAACGTTATAAATGGACTTTTTATATATTAACTCATACAAAAGAATGCGCAAATGATCTAGAACATTAACGTTTAATCAACATGTTTTGGTGTTTATAGTATAATAACAACCATATAAACGATTCACGGAACACAACGTCGCCGCCCATACGACTGAGTATTTATGTTTTCCTCGTATAAAATTAGGTCCATATTCGTAACTTAACATTCAGTGTGTAACCTTAGTCTAATCAATAACTGTCTTTCCTGCACTACTAATCTTGACGTGTTTTCAACCCGTTTATACGTATTAACGAGATACGAATCAGTGAGAAAAGCATACCCATTCCATCAACTTTTCTTTTTTGTATTTGATATAGTGTTTCAGTCAGTGAACTTACATTTACATCATATATATCCAAAGGCACACGTAAAGCTCGGCAGTGATGTCGACATACGATTGACGCCATAGATTCTAGAGTGTTTGCAGTCAAATCATAAATATGTAGACATTAGTTTGAATTGAAATTGGAAATCATAAACAGTTATACAAATAGTGTTACCTTAATAGCAGTTGCTTCTCAGTGATATTTCTAGTAAGATACAATGCGATATAGTGAAATAATTAATGTATCTTCTGCGTTAATGGCGTATTTTTGCGTTCTCCGCGGGAGGTCTTTAAATTGGTCAAATTGTACGTTAACGCTGGTTCGTCATTTAAAGACAGTCAGGTGTTTCGCCTGATTGGAGAATATTTCAGTCCTCCATTTCGTAGTCGTTGGTTTAATCGCACAGGTTTCAGTATATTTAAAGAACTGGTGACAGCAAAACAGTAAGATACATAGAGTAAAATATGTCCTGAAAGACACAGATACTGAAAAGTATTATATCTCACACCTAATGACTTCATAATTTTTCATGATCTATAAGAAGTAGTGCATTTGCGGTTACTGTGAATCATTATTTAAGTTTATTTAAATATTCTTTTTGTTCTTTCGTTTCTTTTATATTCTAGTTCTCATTGCATTGAACAGCCCTATAGGAATTAATTAAATTATTCAAAATTTTAAAAACAAAATCACAGGGTTACTTTCTAGGATCATGTACAGGATCTGATAATACAGAATGTATTCAAACATTGAAAGAGGTTTTTAAAAAAAAAAAAAAAATAAGACCTGTTGATAAAAAAAATCACTTTCAATTATAATATCATAATATGAAACTTTAAAATTGTGTTTGTTTTCATGCTAAATAATAAGATTGAGTGCAATGGTGGGATACGTTGCTCAACAATATTTCGACGTCAAAAATGAAATATTGTACTGAATATTGGTCAGCATAAAGTGCAAAGCTTCCTTTAATCATTTATGCGAAATAAAATACCTTTCCGATGAAGTTTAATGCAAACACCAGCTATCATATAAGGCACCGTAATTTCTTTAATTTCATCGTAAAACACGACATAAAATATTTAAATTTCATCGAAAAAACATGTAGATTGCTATATATATGCACTGAAACAAACATAATTTATTTTGATTTTGATATTTGCACACAAAATAAAGATAAATTTAAAATATTAGAATAACTCGCATTTTTAACATTCATTTTGTTCAATTTTAAACGTACCCTTATTGTTTTCAACGTCATTATAAGTGTTGAACGTCGACGTTATTATATATATAATTAACTAACTAGCATATTCAATCACGTTAAACGTCTATATACTGACGAATGATATTAATAATAAATAAATGAAGATACTAATAATAAAAATATTTACTAAACAATACCAATGCGCTCGTTAATTGTACAGCGATTTGCAGAATTTTGACAAAAATTCACATATTCATTTCAAAACACTACTATATTCTGTTTATGCGAAGCAGTTTAACAACCTGGATTAATAATTAACTCAGAAAAATAAGATGATAAAGCCGCGATTGTTTTTGCCGATTTAACTAATCTGTTTTTTAACACTACAGATAGTCAATCGCACCCGGAACGGTGGTACGCTAGACCTTATCTAACTCCTGCCAACGTTTCATTGTGATATGTCCTGGTGATAGACCATGGCCATCGTACACCTGAAAGGAAATCATTCATCATCATCATCATCATCATCATCATCATCATCATCATCATCATCATCATCATCATCATCATCATCACCACCACCACCACCACCACCACCACCACCACACCACCACCACCACCAACAACAACAACAACATCATCATCACCACCACCACCACCACCACAACCACAACCAACAACATCATCATCATCATCATCACCACCACCATTATCACCACCACCATCATCATTATCATCATCATCATCATCATCACCACCACCACCACCACCACCACCACCACCAACAACAACAACAACAACAACAACAACAACAACAACATCATCATCATCAGCATCATCATCGTCGTCATTGTATAGGATATTGAAATATTTTTTACATTTATTTCATAAATATGTAAGTTTGAGGTCTTAGTTGTTCACACAAACAAACCTTTAATATTAGCGTGTCCTTCATTATTTTGTGCTACTGTCGCCGAAAGACGAAAATCAGGGCTCTCAGACTCAGAGTAATGGGACCCTTTAGGCGCTTTTCTTGATATGATCATGTCTATGTTCTCGTTTGGACTCGTTGTTGAAAGTTTTTCCGTCATTTTTGTGGTGGTGTAGGGGTCTATCATTTTTTCAAGGTTCTCTCGTACGGCCCGATCCGTAAGATACAGCGTAAGAAAAGCACTTCTTCACAAATGAAATGGTTTGTTTTTTACTTTGTAAAGGAAATTGGACACGTTTTTCACAACATGGTTTATATCATTATTGTATTATTTTTCAAAGGGACGGGAAAAGGGCATCGTTTCACTCTAGTATACGTTGACATGTCGTCGTCCATTGTTAATGCATTCACCTCGAGGCCTTTCCTTTTCAAATCCTGAAGGCATTTTAATGTCAGGAATGCCCCATTGCTTTTGACGAGCCCGTCCAGTTCTTCCCGCATTTGTGCTTTGTTGCAGGAACTTTTCTTCTGATTGCATTCTTGCAAAATCTACATTTTTTTAGCAACGCCAAAGCTCGAACATTTTCTTGAAGATTTGCCGACAATTGTCACGTGCCCTGATGAAACGAAGAATACATGCATTAAAGACGTTTTCAAAAGTGCATGAATTCATTAATTCGTTTCATCAAAATATACTTAAGAATCATTAAGACTAAAATTGTATTTATGCCAATATTTTGCAAAGTATCAACATATGGACACTGAAGATAATCTTATTTTTCGGTTGATATCTTTATGAATATGATTGGCAGACATGCTTGTACATGACATGGCAGGGCGAATCCAGGATACGTTAGGAAGCGTTCACTTTTGACACGTGTCCCTCCCTCAGAACAGAAATTTATTTGGTTTAAAGAGTTAGCGTGTGGGGGCGTATTCCCCCCCTTAAAAAAATAACAATATCTAGTCCAAAATGCTACATTTTGGGCGTACTATTTTTTTTCCTTCTGTATTGAAATAAAAGTAAACTTGGATGAGTTTAAGCGAGGGGGGGTGCGCCCTACCCGCCCCATCATTTTGAGGAGCATACTGCGCTTGATGCAAGCTTACAATATGAATAGTAACTGAAATCCTATTTATCGGACAAGCTGTTGTTACTGTGACCAGTTCCTTGTTTCTGCCAGCCGCCCTCCGCCGAAATCTCCACCCACTGTTCATCTGTTTCCCTACAATTCCATTAGTTACAACATTTTAGTACAATAAGAAAGATACTTCCGGCGGAGGATAGAGTGTATACATTAATTTGTCATAGTGGAGACTCCGCTGTTTAGATTGTATGTATTCAGAAGAAATATGTCAACAAAGAGTCACAAGCATTTCCTTGTTCAACTATAGTTCTACTGTCAGTTTAATTATATCCGTCATTGGAAAGCTTTTACTTGACATTAGTACAGTTTATTTGTATACCATATTTTCATTTGTGATGTATGAAAAGTTACTTAGAATTTCGAATTTCATATTCCACTGCACGTGAACATGACTTGTATAATTTGGTCTTAACTTTGCAGAGTAGTTCTTTGTAAATTTAACTTTATATTGTGGACAATGACACAGCGATTTACAGGTATATGCAAATCATGGGTACACTTTCTTCCTGGTTTGACATAAGGTGTATTTATTTCGGAAATACCAGGATAAACAAAATACTTCGTGCATAGAGTCCGATAACATAAAACAGTTTTTTTTTAACATAGTTGAGCGCTTGACTGTCAATTGTTAAAAACTGGTTAAGTGGATTGATATGTATACAATAATAACTATAAACTAATCAAATAATGTAAATGTGCAAAATTCCCGAAACATAACATTTGGACAAATTATATAAGTCGTCGTATACAAACAGCTGCAGGTATTTATAATTACTGTCTAATGGCAAAACATAATTCAACAAGATATTACATTTATTGTTAACTTGAACATTTACCGTTCATAGTTATAATGATAGCATGAACACTTGGTATTACGATTGCAAACTGCAAAATATCTATTCAATATTACCAGGCCATTTTATGCAGGAACACGGATCTAGTATTATATGAATACCTACCTGCTCAGGTGCACTTAAAGATCGGCCCACGGTATTTTGACAAATATGTAGAATCTGATCTAATGAGCATGATTATTTAAAAGAATGAATGTTTATTGAAATGATTTAAAAGCTTTTACTAAAGATTAATATTTTAACATTCCGTTCATTCAAGTCTGTACATTATACACTTTACAGTGACAGATAATTTAAACAAGCTAAACTTTAACCTGTAATATTGGTACGTTGTTCGGCACTAGTGTAGCATGATTATATCGCTATATTGTATTTAAAACATAAAGCTGAAATATTCCGAATTAGATTTTAACAATTAACTAACATGATCTAGTAAGATTTGTAGCCAGCTCTTTTTTGCGAACTAAATCGTTGGGAACAAAAGAGCAGATTAAGCCATATGTAATTTTATGTCATTGGAAATAAATCTCAACAACATTTTAAAAAAGAAATATGCAGATGAAATTAAATACTTTCCAATATTTTAACCCCGAAATGATCACTTCTGATCTCATGTTGTCCTCGTCATTAAAGTGTAGTTTTAATAGAAAATTAATTCAATGCTATATTTTCTTTTTTATCTTTGTCTGAATTTGTTTTACGAATTTCCCGGGAAATGCACAAAACAATTAACTAATAAATTGAAATACACAACTCACAGTCACTCGTCATCTCACAAAAAAACGTCTCGAAGAAGATAAAATAAGAATTTCTGAAACATGCAGACGAGTATAGTTATTCGGTAGAATACAGCGTTTAGAAGTCTTGATATCATAATGCTCATCACAGGAATAAATACGATTTTGTTCTTACTAAATGATACTTGCTACGGCTCTAAATAATTTCGTACTGAAAGACTCCTCATGTAATATTCTGTATTTGACATGGACATTTATGTTGATTACTATGCGGATGATAACTAACAACAACAACAACAACAACAACAACAACAACAATTACCTTTATTTGTCATGGTAACATTTGTTACAACAGACTATAGAGGACAATAAAACATCGGTAAAGAAGATGTTATCGAAGTGAAATTATGAAGCAATATAATAATGTTAACATGTACTTGTAACTGAAATAAAGCTTCATAAACGTATTTGCGGGTTCAGTGACATGGGTAAAATTAGTTAAACAATTTATCTTAATTTACGGAAAATTATTTCTATAGTACACCATGAAAACCACGTGCAAAATACAATTGTAAATGAATGTGTTTATTTTAACCTTAGAGTGAATGACATTCCAGCGTGGATATAGTAGCGTAATGATCGGAATGATCATATAATTATTCATACAATATAAAAAAAATATAAAAATAAATCGCAAATGATATAGTACATGAATGCAATGTTTCATCAGCGTGTTTGGTTTAAAAAGGGAATTTATATTTAAAAAGCAACCATTTATACAGCTCACGGAAGCACAACGTCGCCGTCCATGAGATGGGTATCAATGTTGTCATCGTATTAAATGGTGTCAGTATTATTTACGTAATATTTAGTCTCAAACGTCAGTCGAAACCCATATGATTGACTCGAAAAATTCTTGAGTGGGTAGTCAAATCCTAAATATGTAGTATTTGTTTTAAATGATAAGAAATTAATATGCAGTTATACAAATTCTGTTACATTTATAGCAGTTGCTTTTCCAAGATATTTCTTTTAAAATAATTAGCATGTATCTTCTGCGCTAATGACGTATTTTGACGTGCTTCGCGGGAGGTCCTATATTCCGTTTAAAAAGCACATACAGTTGGTCTTATTGTACGTAAACGCTGGTTCGTCATTGTATAGACAATCGGGTGTTCGCCTGATGGGACTATATTTCAGTCCTCTAGTTCGAAGTCGTTGATACAACTCGTACAGGTTTGAGTGTATTTAAGAAACATGTGACAGAAAATCAGTTAGATACATAGCAGAGGAGTAAAATATATATTAAACGACACAGATGCATAAATTTAAATTCATTTAAATATTCTTCTCTTTTCTTTCGTTTCTCTCATCTTCTAAATTTCATTTCATTGATCAGCCCTATCAGAATAAGTTAAACTATCCAAAACTTTATAAACAAAATCGCAGGGCTACTTTTTATGATCAGTTGCACGATCTGATTATACGAAATATGTGCAAACATTGAAAGTGTATTTTTTTTAAGGAAGGAGAACTTTTGACAAAAAAACAACTCAACAAAATCGCTTGTTTTATCGTGTTGGCTCACTTCTATAATCTTATATGAAACATAAAACATTTGTGTGATTACCATTCTTAATATTTAGATTGAGTGCAATGCAGTGTTTACACTATTTTTTATAAAAGATTTGTACTAAATGTCCTTATATCTGTATTATAATTAATTAAGAACTATTTGACAGTCATTGTCGGTCAAAATCTCAAATTAGAAATTATAAGCACGAGTACTCTACACATACTTATATAAACATTATAAACATGTATTAGAAGTCCCATCACCACATAGTGTTTAAGTTATGCCTTCTGATACAGTGATCACAAACGGACGAGCGTTGAGCATCCGATTACACTACTCCTGTAAAATATTTCTATTGTGTGTGTACCTATCATGCGTTTTGGTACTATATCCTGTGTGCTGAATAATAAAGACATGTTTTGGAAATTTCTAAATTTTGGAAATTGCATCTATAAACACAAATAACATTTGAATTATGGATTTGCCTTCACGCAAAGAAATGTATACAGTGTAATAGTATCATGGAACTTTTCCCAAATATATACCGCTAAGTCAACGTATTGTTAAGAAATCTGTATTGTCCGAATTTAAGCTGCTTTAGAAACGTTTAGAATGAGTCCGACAATAATAAATGTAGGAATTTAATTGAAACCCAGACGAATTATGCATGTATCACGTGAACATTTTAGTGAATCTTAGTTAATCTTAGTGTGGATAAATAAATTTCCCTTTCGCAATTGCTGTGACAGTTAACATTGTTGAGCACTGAAGCATCCAACCGCAACGTAGCTCTAATTAAATATACCGTTCAGTGGTCTCCAAATAATATATCTCAGTTCGTGAATGGGCTCAACTAGTTTAACACGTATTATAATTGTTATAGCTTTTTACCTATATATACTGTTTGATTTAAATAATAATTACAAAGTGTAGGAATTGTATACTGTAAAGAATGTAGACACATATTAGGGAGTAAGATAATAACTATATTTGTATTTACAATCAGTTTGCTTTTTTACGTTTCATTTGAAACAAAGCTTAAATTCTGATAGAATATCTCGATAGTATCAGTGACCTGTAGCTGTTTATTATTAACTAAACTATGCAGGCAAAATATGGCGAGTCCATCCTCAATAAGGCAAGGAGGTGATTTCAGAAGCTCCTATTAGTAATGAACTATGTCTGTATAGTTAAAGTATACCTTCTATTTTTTAACTTGCGTATCAAGTCCGGCCTACGTTTAGTACATGCAAAGTTTTAGTTAATTCTTAATTTTAGACATTTGACAACAACTTCGGGCTTCGATAAATACATACATACTCTGCCTATGGTAATAGTTTATCTTATATGTATAGAGATTACTATGACTACCCCCGGACATTGAAAGCGGAACTGGCAGCCAAAGGCATCACAGAGGCGAACAAAGATCAGGAAGAAAAACTAGTAGAGACTTTTACTGTCGATGGTTGGTAGCTTTTGTCAGTCTTATGATGCCGATAGTTATACTCCAAATGATAAAGTACTTTTTCATATGTATTCAAGTTCTGTTTATAGCATGGTTTGCCAGTCTGGAGTATTTCTCTCTACCATCTATTTCACTGTTGTGTCTTTATAGAGTTGAGTTTTTAACTGCTTGTCTACTATGGAGTAGGGATGGTTAATTTACATGACGGCATGAATTTGTTTCAATACACACGATTAATTATTTTCTTTCAGATTACATAGGATAATTTCAACATCGTGAAATATATGTATTGTATGGATATATATCGTCCACAAAGTGTTAAACTTGAAACAGTATTTCATGATTTATGTAGTACCTTTGTTTTAATATCGGTGGACAGTTTTAGACAATACAATATGATAATAAGTAAGCAGACAAGGCAATGTCCAAGTTCATGTTTTTCACTTATATGATAACATTTCATTTATAATGTTTAATAACTTCAGGTTCGAAGTCGCACTGAGTTCTGAAATGATATGATAGCAAGTTGTCATGCAAAGGAATAAAAGAGGCGCATGTTGAACCAGACGGACACTTGGAAATAGACGTTCTCGGTCGATTGTCCGTATACTGTCTTAGTTCACCTGTTGTGGATATTATATATTCGAATGAACTCGTGTTAAAAATGAAATTTTCGTGTTGTATAAGATGTTTACGTAGTTGTTTTAAAAATCTAAGGACATAATTTGAAATGTTATTAACTTTGGTAGGAACTTCTACATTTTATGATCATTTTATTTGTATGTAAATAAACGTTGAGACGAGTTCTATTCCATTGGAAGAGTAATTGGAAGCCATATTTGATATGTGTATCTTTGTAAGTTAGGCTTTATCCTTGTGCCTCTTAAAACATAATTCGTTATTTTGATGTCAGCTTATATTCCCTTGTATTTCCATTGTATGTTTGAATGAAAAAGTTAAACATTTTTGCTTTTGTTCATTCCACTTTATAACTAATACTATTTGGCTATAACTGTGTTTCCATGATGCTTATGTTCAATAATACTTCTTTATCAGGGGATTATATGTAATCTATAGTTTCAGAATGTTATAATTGTCCATGCGGTCTGTGTGCGCGTTGTTTTTATGTTCGTTTTAATTGTAACTGATGCTAACAATTAAGATTGAATATTAAAGAATCCTTATATCTACCGACGTAGAAGACGTCAATCACCACAAACATATCAAACATGCTTGCCCTGCTTTGAAGGCTCAGGTTTAAAAACAACAACAAAAGCCAAGTTTTACCTAAAGGATACCGAAGGTATATTTTAAGAACATTGGCGGGTCCAGGCTTTGATGTAAGATGAGGGACTTGGGGGCACAACTCAGAGTAATATTCAATACACGAATCAACAACCGGCAACATCAGAACATCTCCATACTGGGCTTGAGCCGTGGTAAACTTGTTAGTAGGCGAAATCCGTAACAGCTGGAACACGAAGGGTAGTATAATTAAACGTCATGTTAATTTGTTCTTCTTAAAATAATTCGTTAAGTGTAGTTATTAGAAACATATACATGAAAGTCTTCCTAGAAAAGAGGTTTCATACAAGCCTATGGCTTTCTCCTCAATTCTATATATTATATGTGTATGTTGTAAATGTTTATTTGTTATAAAAAATAAATTCTGTTTAAACCAAAGTCTTTCGGATGGAGGCTTAATTTATACTGGTGTCCTTCTTGTGGTTTGCTGATTAACGTGACAACTTCTCATAATTCAATTTGCAATTTTGGTTTGGCATTGCTAATTAAAATATTTTGATGATAATAACTCCAATCTATAACATTAAGCGAACATTTATCACTGCAATTTAATGTATTTTAGGGAAGTTTGTACAGAACACTTTACCGAAATGAGAATTTTATAAAAAGAAAAGTGTTGTAAAATAGGTTATAAAAATTTGCTTTTATTTGCTCTACTTATCCAACATGCCCACTTCCTAACCCTCGGTTCCGTTAAATGGCATCCTGCAAGCCCCGATTTTCATACCCACAATTTATGACATTCTTACCCAAAGTATCGGTAGTTCACATCGGATGTTCTTTAAGTTATTCCTGCTCTACTTAAATAAGATGTAGATCGATTCTTATAGTACAATGATAGCTATTCGTTAAATAAACAGCTTGCAATTCTTTAAGACTGTTAATGAATAATTTATTCTGATTACGCTTTTTGTATTAAAATTACACAGTTGATATAATGCAAGACCATTGCGTAACGATATATTTTCTTCAACATGCTCATGCTATGTGTTTACTCATACACGTTTTCCTTACGTTAACACCAAAAATACTACATATCGTTTATGTTGATAAAAAACCCAAAAACGGTTAATATAAGAAAGTATTAACACCTCAACTTCCATTCCTTAAATGAACTGCCTTTCGGAAATTGCGTTTATCAATCGATAAACGCAACATCTTCGGATATGTTCGGATCGCAATTCATCGCGTAACAATATACATGTAAACTATTGATCTTGTTATTGTTTGTATTGTGTCAGCATGTCCCGTAAATATAAATCAACATTTTAGAAAGTGTTAATTTATTATATTTTAAATGTGTTGTTGCCATAAGTGTTTCAATAATACATTTAAAAGTGATTTCAAGTGGTTGATCTTTTTCCGTGTTATTGTGACGTCATTTGAAAAAAATGTTTCCGGTTAAAGTCGGGTCGTTCTATTTACATAATGGGTAAGAAATGATTGCTGAAAGGTTTTCTTAAATAAAATGAAGTATTTTTTTAACAATTATTGAATGAAATAATGAACTATTGGTGTAAATATAAGTAAATAGGGCTGGTCAAAGTGTGTGGAGTCTATGTAATGAATGGAGGAGGGTATAAAATCCTTTGGACTACACACACTCTGACCAGCCCAATTGCGTTCATGACCCTGATTATGACATCAACCCCGCAATTCATTCCTTAAATATTCAATTTTGAAAAAGAACTATGATTATAATTATTTAGGGAATTTTATTTACAAAAACGTATGTTCATCTGTCATTTAAAACACGACACTCAGAAATAGGAGTGCAGAACTGAGGTTATAAAAATGCATACCTATATATTCTTTTTTTAGCGTTATCTATCAAATACGGATGTGATTCTAATGTTAATGAATCATTATACGAAATCGATTTATTCATACTATTCCATTGATTGTTTATACATTCATAAATATTTATGTTATGTAAATCCTTTGTATTTTATTTCGAAATGCGTTATTTTCGTTTAGAATATATTACATTTTAATTCGTTCCGGATACTTTTGGCTGTTGCGACCCATCGACTGCGTATTGTTCGGATCTTAAAGCATTTAAACGAGTACTACTTTGTCAAATGTCCTCGAATTCTAAAACTTTTGCGTTATACATATTAAGTACAAATCCGGTTCTTCCTGCAGGTTGTCTTGAAGGCTGTTTAGTAAAAAGCATCATTCACATTTTGTAAGGCCATTTGAAACGTCATTTCATCCATAATAGTTAGTGTATGCAATTGATTGCAAATCAATTGAAATCGTATTTCATTAACATGTTTTTGTGTCATAGCACTATTCAGGGTTAATGACGTACAAAGTACATTTGAGCAAACAGTTCAATCGCAGTTGATATAATCCTTGATAGGTTTGTTTGTTACTGGATTCGATTCACAAGGAAGAGGTCTACACTCACTCTATATGTCTGAACGTTTTTTCAGTTTCATTTATTTAAGAATATTTTAAACTTCAACTTTGTCAGTCAGTTCGTTTAAAAAATCTGTCCACGACCAATAGTATTATAGATACTATACACCTTAAATTAGTTTTATGGTGGTACACTATTAGCTTCATTCATTGTATATTCATTGTATATGCTGCTAATTCATTTCATGCAATCTGATCAGATACATCAATCTACATCAATCTTATTAAAATTGAAGTTGAATTCTACTCCTGAACAATACGATTTTGTCTGGTTGTAATGTAAATCTTTTTGCAATAATATGCACAATACAATTGCCGGGTTTCCAAAACAATTAAATATTTTATTAATGCTCCTAATGTCAATACCTATATAAACAACTACAGAAACAAGCTCGGTCGCCTTAAGTTCAACAAGAAAACTGAACAAGTTTCCATGCTCACCAACTGAAGAACTCAAACTTTATGTGAATATGTCTGAACTAACATATAAATGTTGTACTAAAATAGTAACGTTTTATACGAGTATATGTATTTGCATTTTACTTTTAAAGATTTTAAAACGGTAACAATGCTGGTATTCCAAACGAAGTATTTCTACAAAAAAAGTATTTGCCACGTTTCTACACAATACGTAATGTAAAAGCAAGGGATATTACTGATTAAATTTAAAATCGCAGGTCTAATTATGGATCATATTGGGTCAAACGTTTGTCACAAGATTAAGTACTAGTATTGTTTGGGTTATTTTAGACATTCGAATGACCACACTTTCGAACCGATTTTCACCAAACTAGTAATAATATTTGTCATATTAGTTCAGTACAAATACCAATGGGAACGGTCGTGTTTTTCTAATTATTTGAACAGTACTGTTAACCCTCTACGAAGCATAGTGTCGACCCCAATTCATCGACCTTTCACATAGTTTGAATAGTTGTCATTTTCATATCTTATTCAAATGCTTTTAAGTATTTTGTTGTTAAAGTTGTTTTCTTTACTTTATAATTTGGTGAGCGAAATAGGGCCTACGTCCCCGTAATGATATGTACCGCACTTACCTATGTTTTAGAGTTATACTTGCCTGATTAAAACAATAATTCTTATACGTTGAAATCACATGGAGAAACTAACCGATGGTTTTCATTGTACATATTTCATTACATACAATGAAGAAATACTTTGGTTGCCTTTCCATGTTGTTTGCTTTACAAGTTAGAAACAAGATAGTACTTGAACAAATTCGCTTTAACTATTAGACTTTAACTTGTCATTGCTTAGTGATACATAAAACAATAAATTATGTTTTCTCTCCGGATATATACTAAGTTGTTTCCACAAAATGGTAATTTTATACAAGTTATATATGTAAATAATTTCAACAATAAAAACACTTTGTTATGTATTTAAAATATCATATACTCTGGGTTCAAACAATAACAGTCTTTTACTTTGTTTCAATACAACTTTGCAAGACTTTCCACTAAAGGTACCAATATGTATTACTTAAGTTCGTTCAAAACATACTTTGCAACACAATGCATGTCATTAGTGTGTTGTTGTTTTTTCATTTATTCAATGGAAATTTTATAATAGCTTTTACTTATCCGACCATACTTTTTTTAATAGAAAACTTTGAAACTAATATTTTTGCTTTGCAAATGTAGGTTCACAAAGATAAGTTAGTAAGGTATACGAATCTGGAGTGATAGAAGACTTCACAAAACTTGCAACAGACAGTGACGTTGAAGTATGGAAGTTTAGCAGTACAACCGATTCAACAAGTGTTTTTCTTCAACGTGGAAGCGTCTCTGCTCGTGAAATAGCATGCATTGACAATGGAGAGGGGAGATATCCCATACAACTGCACAAACAGATTAAAGTTACAAGCACGGATTCTGCACCATTTGTTCAAATGGGAGATTCGGGCTCTTTAGTGTTTCATAAACAACCGGATAAATCGCTAGCGTGTATTGGAATGGTCCATGGTGGTTGTGCTAGCAACCAGTCATTGGCAATTGTTACACCGATAAAACATGTTTTAGAAAAGATCAACGTGCAGAACATGTATACATTCTCTGACACGAAACTGTAAAGAATGGAAGCTCGGCTGGAAAGGAAGTTTACTGTAATATTGAATGATATCTATTCGAGACTGGAGAGAATGCAAAGCTCACGACAGCACGACAACAACTAGGCAACACGACTTAAAATTAATCTTCTATCAGCATTAATTCGCCTCAATGCTTAAAGAGCTTTGACTTTATTTTGTATGTGTGTGTGTGTGTGTGTGTGTGTGTGTGTGTGTGTGTGGTTGTGTGTATGCGTGTGTGTGTGTGTGTGTGTGTGAAGACCTCGATAATTTGATTACGGAGCCATGGGATCAGTTCCAACGTTCATAAGCATAGAACGGTATATTACTCACGTATTGTATCCATGGTTAGAAAGGAATTTTGCTCACGTATTGGGTTCATGGCTAGAAAGGAATTTTACTGAAGTATTGAAAGCGTCCAATGACAATCGAATCTCGCCAATAGAAGAGGAAGAGCCAATGGGCGAATCATGAAGAGTATAATATAGGCAACATCAATATTTGATATCACCGTTATGTAAACATTTGTTCCGCTTATAACGAAATGTGTTGTGACTTTATTTACATACTCTTTATTATTCATGTGTGTCCTCTTTTGAGACATCGAGACTTTGATTTTCCGCGTAATATGGAGCCAACATTCATAAACAAGAAGTAAACAGTATACAAAGTACATGTACATGCAATTATCAGATTATCATAAGCGTTTACTCAATTCTCTTTTGTGAGTTGATAATTTTATGTGTTTATAATTGTACATACTTATAACAAACATGAATTGTATAGTTATCAATGCCTTTTCATGTATTTAAATTAACATTTAAAAAATTATTTTGTTAATCCATTATTTTTGTAAGACATATCTAATTATGTCGATGTGGTATGCGGTAAAATATACAAATAAAAGATATATATCCTCCTCCCTTGTATATTTTGTTATAAGGTGCTTTTACCTTCCGGTTGATACTGATAATATCGAACTAAAAGGACAAGTCCAGTAGTTACAATAGTAATTGACAGTAGAAGCGATACCAAAATGACAAATTGGCCAACAAAACAAGACATACACACAACTTTTCCAAGTATAATTAAAATTCGAAGTATGATTCTTACTTGTTCTCATATGCTGCAATGTAAATATGAAATAGTATTCCTCTTTATGTAAATTTGTTTCGCTTATTTGGCAGGATTGAAGCAGAAATATAAAGAATATCTTGCGCTCAATCAATACTGGGTTACTTCTATATTATTGTGTTTAATAAAATGTTATATATTATATAATAAGTGTGTCTGTCGATTGTGTTTTAATGCTTATTCACATACCAATGGTTTTGTCAGAGTGCATGTTGAATGATTTGCTTGTAAAATATTTTATTGTATAATGATATGATTGTATATGTCTTAATGTGTCTTCTTTTGATAAAGATATAACTATTTGGTAGTAGTAGTAGTAGTAGTAGTAGTAGTAGTAGTAGTAGTAGTAGTAGTAGTAGTAGTAGTAGTAGTAGTAGTAGTAGTAGTAGTAGTAGTAGTAGTAGTAGTAGTAGTAGTAGTAGAAGTAGTAGCAGCAGCATCATCATCAGCAGCAGCAGTAGCATCATCAACAGCAGTAGTAGTAGTAGTAGTAGTAGTAGTAGTAGTAGTAGTAGTAGTAGTAGTAGTAGTAGTAGTAGTAGTAGTAGTAGTAGTAGTAGTAGTAGTAGTAGTAGTATCTGTATTATCTGTTTTCAGTTGTAATAGTAGAAGTAGTAGTAGTAGTAGTAGCAGCAACAGCAGCAGCAGCAGCAGCAGCAGCAGTAGCAGTAGTAGTAGTAGTAGTAGTAGTAGTAGTAGTAGTAGTAGTAGTAGTAGTAGTAGTAGTAATAGTAGTAGTAGTAGTAGTAGTAGTAGTAGTAGTAGTAGTAGTAGTAGTAGTAGTAGTAGTAGTAGTAGTAGTAGTAGTAGTAGTAGTAGTAGTAGTAGTAATAGTAGTAGTAGTAGTAGTAGTAGTAGTAGTAGTAGTAGTAGTAGTAGTAGTAGTAGTAGTAGTAGTAGTAGTAGTAGTAGAAGTAGTAGTAGAAGTAACTACGATGACCGATCCAGCAGCCGACATAATTACTGTAGTAGTGTTTAAATGTTAAAGTCACAAAATCTAAACCAGAATCCTCCTTTGGTGATATCCAAAAGATATTCGTGTTTTCTGGATACAAATTACATAAATATCAATTTTAACTCCAGTCAATTCAAAAATTAATTTATTCACTAAACCATGAAAAATATCTATTTTGAAAATAATAAACTACACATAATCAACGTTACAACGACGATATTTCTAACTTTTGTGAAAAAGATCATTCAGTGCAGTCACATATTGTACATTAGCAAAAATGTATTTAGTGTCTAGGATAATTGTCTTATTATTATTGTACTGGTAAAATCACTTCTTTTTTATCCTGAACATCGAGTAATCCTACCAACAATTAATTGTAGTTCATATCGATTAGAGTAACTATTACCGTAACCAGTTCGGCTTGTTGCAGACTGACACGACACATTTGAGACAAATCCAAGGAAACACTTCCAGATTGTACCTTACATGAAAACAACCCAAGTGTACCATCTAAACTGAAGAGCTTTGTTAGGTCAACATGAACGTACTGATTCTTGTTGTCATAACATTCATAGCGATATAACGTTACGCTTATTGCAAGTGGCTTTTGGCCCTGAACGTCTGGTTCTTCGTTCCATAGTACTTTGAAATTAGCAATGACTACATCCTCCGGAAAATTGCCGAAGTCTTTATTTGCAAACGAGTAATAAGACGGTGTATTTTCCGGAAATTCTTCTAAGAGAAATGCATAAACTGGTTGCTGCACTAACCCGTTTAAAATCACGCTCTCTGTAGACAACCTTTTGTCATTGATGTTTGGTGTAGTTCGTTTCTCAACAGTTAGGAACAAACTTGTTTTCACCAACTTATCTTCCCTAACTTGTTGTCTTAGCGCACACTCTCTAAGTTGCGCCACTCTATCAACCAAAGCGACGAACGTGCCCGGCTTGGGACTTGTTACACCACGACCGGAATTTGTAAATACATTCAACCGTCGTTCTTTATCCTGAAGAACGGCAAATGATGAAATGGGATACACGCTAGCACCAAAGGTTAATTGCTTCCGAAACACTCGTTTTGATAACCATAAGCCATTTGTATCTGTATATAATGTACTGTTTAATTCCGTCCCTATGCTTAAGACTAGATCACCAGAAAATTTGTTATCAAATTTGAGGAGGTGGGATATCATATTGATTTGTAATAATTTTCCAAAATGGCCTTTTGTATTTGCAAATTTTGCATTTAACACGACCGTATTTTGTTTGTCCCTCAATGTAAAGGCACACAATTTTGTCTCATAAATCAAATCGGTCTTAAGTCTTGTAATAGTTCCGTTTATACCTGTTGTATATGCCCCACCACTGGCATTATAATACAACAACGAAACATTCAAAGTGATGCAAACTCCATCGATTTTGTTACACAGTATCATGTTGGAATCTCTTGTTGAGGAAAATGTTACTTTGATAAATGCATTTTCACACACCTTATTTTCTTTATTTGAATCATTGTCCTCACTATTTTCATCACCTTTTGACGATAATTCTGACTTTAACAAACCCAAATTGTTAGTCACGTTATAAATCACCCATCCCATAGCTGGAATATTGAATTCGAAAGATAGTCTGCGCTTGTTTTCGGAAATGCATTCTTCTCTGTATTTCACTTTGTTTCCAATATTGTCAAATACGCCAATACATCTATTGTTCTGAATGATTACTTCAATGGTTGTCTCGTGTTGTCTAGCTTTGTGATAGGAGTTGACAAACTGTAAAACAATATTTGTTTTATTCGTCTCAATGAAGTTGATGGTGAAGGCTTTTTGGTTTCCATACGTTAAAGGTATCACGGAGGAATAAGCCGTCTCCCGCTTTATTCCAGACATTTGCCAACTCAATAAATTAGCCAATATGTTTTGGGACTTCTCAAATGCTTTTGATAGGCGTTTTTCATAGTCTGATATGACATTTACCCTTGATGTTCCGGTAATAGAATCATGGTGTTGAAATATATTCACTTCATGCCTACAATCGATGATTTCTTTCGTCCAAACTCTAAGACGTTCAGAGCGTTTTTGTGGTGTACGAGCAAGATTCATTGTAGCCAAAGCAAGGAAAATGTCAGTTGCTGTCACCGACTCTTGTACTTCTCGACCAAGTCTTTTCAGAGAGGGTCTAGTGGTGAAATAACCACTCCAATAGAAAGGATCGTTTGCATATGGCACAAAGTCCCCGGTTATTACAGGGTACAGCAAATCGGTTTTATTGCTGGACGGTTTTATGTCCTCAAATAGGTTTTTCATCGTACCAAACACAATGTTTGTTTTGAAATTTGGTTTTGAGTTGATATAGTCCATTATAATTTTTGTGTTTCTGTATTGAAGGTCCCATTCACTTTCTGTCGAAATGCAAGATGCGCCCAAAGGTAGTAGAACGCTTTTATGTTTGAAGTGAGCGCTTTTAAGGTGAAGCTGGTTTACAAGTTTTGTCGTAAAGTCGTCTAGGCTTTTATAAGAGTTATATTGTAACTTAATAGTTTCGTTGACCTTTGGGGAGTCCAGGTCCGGCAACGAAACATCAATGCCAAGGTCAAGGTCTGAACATAGTTCTCTATCCGGGCCACAACTGTCTGCAAAGCTAAGCCAATCGTAAGGTTCCACCTGCAGTTTCACAGAATATTAATGGTTTCATGTTCGTGGGTATGTCCGTGCAAAGCAAACCAATTTTACAAGCAAAACATAACCAACTGAACCTAGATTTGGTATCGTGTAGGTATTGACTACAGTAAATGATTCTAAATAAATTGGATTATAGTTTAAACTTTTAACATTTTTAGTCGATATAAGTTTGTTCTTAGAGAAAATCTTTCTCAGGTGGAATGGTCTCTGGACATTGTTCATCTTATTGAAACAAAAATGGTATGCAAACAGCTTCAGCTATATATTTACAAAGATACTGTTGTTCTAAATATTATTGCTAAACCAACAAATATAACTTAAATAATTTATGACTGTTGAACAGTCGAAACCCGTTGGCTCGAACTCGCTTGACTCGAACTCCTCGTTGGCTCAAACTAAACTTAATTGACAGATTTCATGATACTGAAAGTAAACAATCCCGCTCGGATCGAATTTTCCGGGGCTCGAGGTATTTTCGCCGGTCCCTGGGAGTTCGATCTAGCTGAGTTCGACTGTAGTTTTTCATTTTTAACTATAGCTGTAAATTATAATTACATCCATAAATACAGTTGTATATATACTTTCAGATACATTTGTAGCTATATATTTACAGTGAAGAATTTGTATATTACAATTAAATAAAATGAAGAAGAAGAAGAAGAAGAAGAAGAAGAAGAAGAATAAGAAGAAGAAGAAGAAGAAGAAGAAGAAGAAGAAGAAGAAGAAGAAGAAGAATGAAGAATAATAAATAAATAAATATAATAATAATAATAATAATAATAATAATAATAATAATAATAATAATAATAAGTATTAAGTAATAAACTACCCACGTGCACAAAAGTGTCGTGTTCACCACTCGTATCCCAATCCTGTCGCCACCAGAAGTTCATCATTTGGTTTTGCATCATGAACTCTTTAATTCCAGAGTGCATTCTTTTTATAACAGTTTGACGAACCCCAAAATGTCGCTGCATGTAGCGGGACCCAGCAAACATTACGAACTAACGTGAAATACAAATAACAATTAAACAGTGAAAAGTACACGGTTGATCTTCACAAGTGTAAACAGTATACAATCATCCACTTATAAGCTGTGAAATATGCTTTTCATATGTATCGCAAAATCATTATTGTATTCAAAATTCAGTATTTTATGGATGAATTAACCTGCTTTCCTGCAAAGCGACCTAGATGAAGTAAACTATGTTTTAATTTAATGAATAGAAATTATTTGAAATAAACAATATTTTAGTAATTGTGTCAGAAAGGTAAAGAAGCTCTTTGGGATTTTTGAGGTGCGTTCATGAACGTTATTTGGTTTATGTAATAAGGGAAGTTTTTTATATCTGTAGAGAGTAAAATCAAAGTGGAAAAATCAACAGTGATGGAACATTTATTTTTAAAATTATTCTGCAGAGATTACATTTGGACTTTATTATTGGAAAACCGTTTGCTAATTAAGTTGTTGTTTAAATTATGTTGCTGTTTGTTTTTCTCTGTTGCATTTAGTGGTTGTAGCGCATTAAATGTGAATAGAAATTTCTTGTATTTAGAAGTAGATATTGATATTTACATATTACTCCATTACCCCATCCCCTTTCTTGGTCCACAGAAAGATAAAGCATATATTTTTCATTATTCAAATACATTATGAATAATAGTACAACAGCCTCATGTTTATTATTATGCAAAATGCCCTCGATGGTGCATAATGCCACAAAGCAAGGTACGTAACGACGTGGTTGTCATGAACTTACTTATTTTAAGCATTAAACTTTGATGCTCGCAGAATAGACATAATTACTTTTGTTATTATAAGTATTTAAAGACTTTTATATTATAAAATTTGAATAGTGTTAATCAGTTAAAATCAACTCTGAAACTTAAAGCCAATAACACGCTTTTAACCTAAAGATTTTTTGTTTACATGGTTTCATATCACTATGAAAAAACTTGTTTGGATTACCTACCCCTACCAGTACAAAGGGTACGCATATGTTCTTTCAAAAACAAATGCCAAACTCATGATAATCATAGTCCATATGACAGCAATATTATCAATATTCACATCAATTTTGTGGGTAACGTGTGAAGGCCATAAATTGTCGCCCCCGACTTAGATTTTATGTTGTTATCGTACACAGTCTTACAGAAACTGAGTCCGGGAGTGCGTATTTTTTGCTACTGGGCTTTTCCCTGTAGTTTTCACTGTACTATCGATATTCACAGCCTTTGTTGGTTCCTTGGAGAGCAGTCCGAATTTACTTAGTTCATGTCAATAAAAGATAGACTCTAGAAATGAAAACGATACGATTCTAAGTGCATTTCAATTAAAAACACAACAGATATAGCATTTTCGTTGTAATTACCTGATCGAGGTCAAGAGAGATATCCGACAATGTACCAATGTTATGCTTCACCCAATTCCGGCCTTCGGATAACTGGTCAATATAAGCGGTGTAGGGAACAGTGCCCTCATCTGGAACCACCCAGCCCCCGGGCGCTATCTCAAGCCGTCCCTCTGAAAGAATTGCAGTTTGATATTTTTTTCAAACGTAACGCCAAGTTTGGTTGCCCGCCTGCTGAGAGCATGTCCAATTCCACATTAAGCTTCGCGAACTATGCCTTTTTTAAGATAAATAGTTTACTACAAAATGTTCAAGCGTAACAAATTCAGGTAATGTTTAATTACCTTTAACAATTTGTCGGAAAGTATTGCGTGTTGATGGCGTTTGATCCTTCCACCATTCGTTGAGGAAACATGCCTCTGGCCAGACGAATGTGACGTCCCTTAAGAAGAAGAAATCTACGATGAAGATTCATGTGATGATGATGATGCTCATAATGATGATGATGAAGATGATGAAGATGATGATGATGATGATGATGATGATGATGATGATAATGATGACGATGATGATAATGATGATGATGATGATGATGATGATGATGATGATGATGATGATGATGATGATGATGATGATGATGATGATGATGATGATGATGATGATGATGATGATGATTATGATGATGATGATGATGATGATGATGATGATGATGATGATGATGATGATGATGGTGTTGATGATGATAAGGATAATGAGGACGACGACGACGACGAAGATGACGATGATGATCATGATGATGATGATGACAACAACAGCTGTATCATCATCGTAATCATCATTTTCGCCAAAGTAATAATACATCTATCACCTGACCTGTATTGCTTCATCTTCCTAGGCAGTAAATCCAATATCTTGCTTGTGGTATCATTGTAGTATTTGCGGTATGTCTGTAAGTACCCAGGGTCATTGTGTGAAAAGAAATATACGTATACTTTAAGAAAGCTGTCTTCATTTACGTGTTTTGTACGCATTAGCTGTTCGTCAACGATTCCTTTTGTTGGAATCTTATTAGTTAACCATGATATATCCTTTGCATCAATTGAATCATGCGGTTGTGAAAATCCCAATTTATCCATTAACTCATTGACACTTACATGGATTCTTGTACGTTTTTCCATAACATTTATTGTTTCCAGTCTTTGATCTGTTATGGTTATTTCTTCAATGCTCATATTTGTATCTTTTCTAACAATGTTCCCTAGATTCTTAGTTTCCATATCTTGATATTTTTCAATAACATTCATAGTTTTTAATTTTGGATATTTTCTGACAATGTTCTTCGAGTCTATGCTTGGATCGTTTCCGACGGTATTTTCTGCTTCCTCCCATTGTTTAGTTATATGCTGTATTAGGGAATCCGTATATGTTTTATGTAGTGCTTGATTATTTTTCTCAGTAAACTGTTTTATCCGTATAGGAGAATCCACAAAATAGACCTGGTAAATTAATGAACAAACACACATTATTCCGAGAATAATTGTCACGCCTCTTCGAAGTGATGTTGTTTTCATTTCGATTGAATTGGTAGCAAAAGATCACACAAACACTTTGTACATAAAACAGTAAACGCAATTTTACATACATACAAATATATACACCAAATTTCACAAACGAAAGAAATATAATGCCTGCAGGCGATAATAGTTAATGTTGATACATTTATTTATAAGATTTATCGATCTATCTGCTCATACATTGATCTTAAATTTGTACTTACTTTTAAAAGTGTCCTTTAACAGTATTGAGTCATTGAGTGACATTTATGAATATGTATAAAAGAAAGAACTCATAGCATTAGTTTGTCTGTAATATTAAAGGGACTATAGACCAGATTGGCACAAAAAAGTTCTTTTTCTGTAACGAATCTCAGGACAAATTTTTAATAAAATGTTTTACTCTTACATATTATAATTGTAAAAAAATACCAAAATGTAAAATAACAGTCGTGTCGGAGACCGGGTCTCCAAAATTGCACTCCAGTGTTGTATCCACTGAAGGCTTACCCTTAACAGTTGGAATATTTAAGCTATATACCTAACTTGGTAATATCACGTGATAACATCCACTAGCCAATCACGCTTAAGGAATAAATTATACTTAGTAAACATTCCTAGTAATCTGAAAAATACGAAAAACTGCGAAAAATAAATTAATTGTTAACTGTGTGGTACTTCAGTTAGTAAGGTTCAATTCATTGTACACATCGATACCAAGTTTATGTCAGTTTTCGACAATTTTCTCACTTTTTTTTCGTTATTTCATCATGCAGTGTACAGCCCCTTTAAGACGGAGCCTCGACTATATGTAATTTGTTTCAAGTATGTAGCGTTATATGTATGGCCTTTCGTGTTTGGTTGGCTTTGGACAATGTATCTTTCATCAGAATATCGGTTACTGTTAATAAGGCAACTGTAACCCGGTCCTGTCCATTATTTGCTTTTCTTAAAACACTTTTTTGTTTATACCTGACCAACCGGTGTCAAAAGGTTAATTACTCCCTTCGGCCATTAAACGTTGTTTTTTATTAAGCACGCACGAGGGATTCTTCGGGTTGGGGCAAAAGTGCAGCAATATAATGTGCATACAGGCTGACTGACCACGTTAAAAGCCATTTCAAGTATTTTCCTTGTCCAACATGAATGTTTTACGTGACCACCGTTTAATATCTATGTTAATAATAAGAAGCTACTGTTTTATAATTTTTTTGTGTTTTATTGAGTTTCTGTCGGCGTGTATATGACGTATATTGAATTGATTTAAATTGTTATTTTGATTAAACATGATTTGTATAGAATAATTTTATTCAAAACATTTAATAGTTCTTGTATACGAATATATTAGTGCTATGCATATGTTTTATGATTTAACAATTGCATTTTGTTTTTGTTTCTTTGTTTTTCTTCATAGAAGGCCACATTGTAAATATGATGTTGTTATTCTTGAACCTCAACCTGTAATTATGTCAAAATGTGTATTTACCCTCTCTAAATAAGGACATTATTATCATTATTATTATTATTATTATTATTATTATTATTATTATTATTATTATTATTATTATTATTATTATTATTATTATTATTATTATTGTCGAATATCAAATGTCGTCTTTAAAGTTACAATGTAAAATGTTCATTTTAGAATATGGATCGTCTAATATATAACTAAACGTGGTCTGGTTGTGTCTAACTCGTTTATTTGTCATCCTTATCATATCAGTTAAGTGCTTATTGGGGTCGAAAGCGACAAGGTTCTATCAGCGTGTTAATGCAATGTCACTTAGAACCATTTCGCTTCCAGCCCTTGGTCTATATAATTCAATGATATTCACTACTTTCTTTCAGTACAATTAAAGGCGTACAATATAGGTTCATGCAAATAAAACAACATGTTTTAATGCATTATCATGTTGAACTCATTAGAGTTAAATATTAATGATCAAAGTAAACATCATATGAGTTGTGTACAGATAATACAAATATTAGCGATATTTTGGCACTATTTTTAACTGGGAAATTTGTGGCCTCTAAGCTTTTCAAAATCCAATTTACAAAGGCTTTTTTTTTATTTTGTCTGTACATAAATCATATGGTTTTGTTGTTGTTGTGTTTTGATAATTAAAGTCAAATAAGTTAAAAATGACAATAAATAAAAACTTACATTTTTTTTTTGCATCAACCTTTGTCGGACGCCTTTAAAGCTGATAAGGTTTTAAATATATGTGCGTATGTCAAATAGTCAAGTTTTGAGAGAGAATTAACATTACATCACATTACAATATATTCGTGTTTAATTAGATGCAACAGTTGTCATGATAAACTTACTTTGTTTCGCGTTTACTTTCCTTGCTACAGGTAAGGCTCTATTTTATATATATGTACTTGATTAATATTTATGAAAATATACACTATGTGAACAAGATATGAAACACCAGATATGTTATACTTTTATCGAATTGCGGGGTTGGGGTGGGGGGCAGATGAGTTAACGTGTGTTTTTATTGTCAAAACAAATGGAGTGGGTTAGGGGTCTCCTTTAGCGTTTTGATAGCACTGACAGTCTTCACCTCTGGTAGAGAGTGATTGAAAAATAAGGCTCATAATCTTCAGTGTAGTCCAGACGTACTGTAGATACCAGAATAGCAAAGAGCGTATCAATCTTTGGCAGAGAGTGATTGGTAAATAAGGCTCAGAAATCTTAAGGGAAGAATGGATCCAAAAGTACTGTAGATACCAGAATGACGCTGAACATGTTCATCTATGGCAGGAAGGAATAGGAGAACAACTGAAAGGTGTTCTAAGATTTGCAGTTTAGTACAGTGTGTGAGTAAGTCTGGTAGGCAATACAATGAACCTTGAAGTATAAAGCTTGAGTAGAGCGTGATTTGAAAAAAATAGGCTCAATGGTTCTCTCAGAAGAACATCAGTGTAGAGTTGAACAATGTAGGAGTGTGTCCGGAAGTAATATATGTACCATTATGGCACTACAAGTATTCATCTCTGGAAGAGAGGGATTGGAAAATATCGGATTCAAGGTTCCCATAGATCTGCAGTTTATTGCATTACAGTGTATGTGAGAGTCCAGTAGTGATTCAGGCAATATAATAGTCCTGAAAGTTTCATTTCCGGTAGAGAGGGATAGAAAAAAGGTTCAATGGTTCTATCAGAAGAACATCAGTGTATAGTTGGACAATGTATGAGTGGATCCAGAAGTAATAACCATTGTACCATTATGGCACTAAAGGTATTCATCTCTGACAGAGAGGGTCTTGTAGAATAACTGCTTAACATTTCTTCAGAGGTATTCAGTGTGGAGTATGACAGTGTATTAGTGTAAAGCAATCCAATGGCCCTGTATGTATTCAGCTCTCGTAGAGGGAGGCACATAATTCTAGGATGAAGTTCAGTATTAAACGTACAATGAAAACCACACGGACAATCCCAGTGCACAAACAGTAAAACTAGTACCCTGTTATAGGAATGGGTAAAGGTATAATGTGTTTAAGACTTAAAGCCAATGGTATGGTTATTTATGTATATATGTATATGTCATCATTCCAGTGAACAGTCAAGGTGCAAAATGCCCAATAGACTTCATGCAGTTTGGGGAGTCCTGCTATCACATTTTCGCCACGCCCAAACTAACATGGTGGGATGCAATGGTAGGTCTCTCTACGTTTGACATGAACTGGGTGGTGGAGTTTTTGTTCAATATACATTTAAAATTATATTTTGCTAAGGATACTTGCTTTTTCGTATTAAAGATTAAATTTTCGTTGGAACCTTGATTTTGTGGATAAGCCAACCTATGAAAATCATGAAAAATAATGGCCCACGAATATCTATGATTTCACTGTAATTACTAGATGTTCATCCAATCACGAACACGATGGTAACAGTTCTCTTTTTTCACATATGAATATTATACATCGACACCCTAGCTATGAATAAACGCCGTTCCCGAAAAGTACCGGACTGATACAGATCCTAGTTCAACATTGTTATTTAAGCCAATAAAACCTAAGGGGCGGCGAAAAAAGAGGGTGTCGGAGGAAATGAAAATCTAGCAATTAATTTATAGTCGTCAAAGTGTGTGTTAACAATCAGAATATGTTAGGTAAGTGGTGGGCACAAACCACCAGACCACTACCATAAGTTGTGTTTGTTGTACTACTCTTTTTTCCTATTTCTTCAGTCATTCTGTGGCATGTACGGATTTGGTGAAGGAACGCTTGCAACTGTAGAATCAGCGGAGGAACAGTTGTTTCTGGAACGCGAGTTGAAAACCAAATACCGTAGGTACAAATTGGTAGAACAAGGATAGAAAAGAGCTGCATAGGTCACGAGTTGTGTATGCGTGAAAAACAGTGAATATCACTATGGTCTTAATTACTAATCAAAATACTGGGAGATCATGCAATTATGTGGCAAGGAAGATGGCGAACAATGGAGATATGCCTGTATTATCATACTAGTCTTCATTAAATCATGGACAAATAATGATCTGTTTCTTTCACTTCTTCAAAAAATGGTTTTCTGGTAACTATACTGTAGACCCGATATCAAAATAATTATACAGCTGAAAAGCGCATTCAAAAAAGCCTCTTTGTCCTTGCCATATGAATATTCATAAATTAAGGCTCTGTGCTTAACTTTAAAGAACATGTACTGAAAACTTTGCGACTTGTCTATATAAAACAGCTAGTTGTTCTTGATGGCCCGTGAGGCCAAAATGCCGGTCGCGATGTATTGTAGAACACGTGTTTCATAAAAGAACTACGATTCCGGCAATAACACTTCAAGCCCGTAGAGGCAGCGCCTTAGTTCATAATTATTATGTTTGTGAATATGCTATTATTAGCACCTTGTAGTGGGCAGACTTTTACCTAATTATCTGCGAGGAAAGCTAGGTTTAAGTGAAGAACAATCATATAAAATGTTAACATGTTTTATTTGTTCAACACCTGAATGCAGACAGGAAGTCTTCTGGTTAGTGGCCTACGAAAAAGGGTATCGTAAGGTTTGGGTAAAGAACAATAAAATAAATGTGATCAGCACCTATCAGAGTACATAATGACTTAGTGGCCTACGATTAATGAATATAGTCAGGTTTGGGTATAATTATTATTATTATTATTATTATTATTATTATTATAATTATTATTATTATTATTATTATTATTATTATTATTATTATTATTATTATTATTATTATTATTATTATAACAATAATCATAATAATAATAATTATAATTAATAATAATAATGTGAACATGTTTCAGCACCTGGTAGCGGACAGGAGGACTTCTGGCTAGGGGCCTACGATCTCGTCCACGAGGGAAGTTGGGTATGGGTGAAAAAAAATGAGTACGTACAAGGCGGTTACGAGCACTGGGGCCAAGGACAGCCAAGCGGGGGGACGGGGGAAAGTTGCCTTGGGCTGTATGATGGTTTGAACTACATGTGGAACGATGCACCCTGTGGGAGACCGGAGGGGTTCATATGTGAAGTGCCGTGCGTGTTTAACTAAACTCATTTGACTTAAAGCTGCACTCTCACAGATTAAACGTTTTGGCAACTTTTTTATTGTTTGTCTTTTAACGAGCATTTCTTGCGAAAATCCATAGACACCAGTTATATAAGACTTCTGACAAAAAATCAGATCGCAGATTTTTATATTTAAGTTCAAAAATTGATGTTTTAAGCATTTTACTTAACGGTTTAAGCCATAAAACATTATTTTTCGAACGGAAATATGAAAATCTACGATCTGATTTTTTTTGGTCAGCAATCTTATATCATTGGTTTGCAGACACTTACGCAAACATTTGCTATTTCCAAGACAAAATATAAAAAAGTTGTAAAAATGGTTAATCAGTGAGAGTGCAGCTTTAATAATATACTTTAATTTATCAAAGTAGCGTTGGTGTGTCCGTGAATTATGATAGTGACATTTGAAACCTCTTTCTTCTTATGTCAATGTCGTTTGATTAGGTTTACATCATTTAAAAAAAAACAGGTATGGTATGTAGGTTTTTTATTTTATTTTTATTAGTCTTTGTGTAAAAACGTTAATGACATCATTAGAAAATGGTGTTTAAGTAATATTCTATCTAAAGCTTGAAAGGTTTTAAACTACAAATAAAAACCCACACTTATTTTTTTACCAACTGACTATATTAACGGTAAAGTCGACGCCTATTTCGTAGGTAGGACCTATGTTCTATTTAGAGAGGCATATTTTTTCTCGATTACAGAACATTGTCGCGTTCGACTTTGGCAGACCTTATTTGCCAAATATATATTTTTTTAGATTGTTATGATATTTTATGAAGTATATGAAGTGATTCAATAGTTTGGAGTGGTTATATGTTATAAGTGGCGTTCAAATTACTGTATAAAGTTTAAAAGGCGGTAGCTAAAACAAGCTATAAAATGCGTACTTTGGCTTCTTTTCGTGGCATGAAAGAATGCAAACTATTCGTAGTTCCTGTTCAATTATATTTCAATAAATTTTAACAGTAATATACAGTATATTACAATTAAGTATGTTATGTCGTTCGACTTTCTTAAGACAAACACCAGGCATGGCTGTTCTGATGTATTATATTAGTTCACAAATAAATGTTCCTTTATACTCAAATCTATCACAAAACACAAGCTAAACCAACTATGAAATTCATTTTCAGATTCGAAGGACGGTCATCAGAAGTCATTGGATAGTGACATCATTACTGATGGCTTAAATGATAAAAAAAATCCCTGTATTAATTTGTAACGAAATACACACTGAGTTAAAAACGTGTTGTAGTTTTTACTTGCTGTTGATGTTTTATTTTTGTTTTTAGTGTTTGTATTTGTGTATGTGATGTTGATATGTTTTTGTCTATAGTTCGTTGTCGTTTGGGTCCATTGCCTTTTGCCCCTTAACACGGCTTATTTTTGAATTTCCGACTACTGGGCTTGTCCCTGTGTTTCTCAGTGTATATTGCGAATTATCTTAAGTACTATCTCTGTGTCATTAATCTAAAGTACTTTTAAGTTTGAAAGTCTTCGTTGTTCCTTAAGTGTGTATATATAACACAAATCACTAAGTATATATAATACTACATCGATCAGGGGCAGATCCAGGATTTAACGTTAAAGAGTGCGTTACTGCGAGGGCGTAACCCTTTAAGTTGCACCCCTCCCGCATAACTGAATTTCAATAGGTTTAAAGTGTTAGTATGTGAGATTTGGGGGTTACTCCCCGAGGACTTTTTGCAATTTTTAGTCCGAAGTTTCGGATCCGCAAGTGTAAATGGGAGCAATTTTCTTTATTTTCGTCCCAGATTCTAATTGCTTGGTGCAGATATAGTTTCAAACAGCAATAAATACTTCTTTATACTTTTGTATGTCCAACTTCTGGTAATCTTAAAACTTGAACTTAAACATCAAAATTAACTTTCTTCACAGTGGCCTATCCATGATTTTAGGCTAGAAGGGGCGCCTTGGGACAAGTCCACCTTCAACTTCGTCATCATATTTTTGTTTAGTTTACCGAAATGCTAAAAAAGGTTTCTCAAGAAAGTTTAAACGCCACCAAAATTAAATCATGTGATGATGAGATACTTGTTAAGCGGCCCTTGTTAAGGGCGATCACTGCGCAGGAGATTGCAGTATTCGACACAACCGGTTTAATCGATTACTACTAGTTCTGGTACTGTTACTAAAACACCTCTAATGGTAAACTTCCGGTAAAATGACAGCAACAAAGAATATTTCGTAGATCATTTTTGCGATATAATACGTTCATCTATAGGTATATTTTCTCACATATACCTCTAATAATACAGTTGTTAATATTGAAAGCAATAATGTAAAAAAGAGCAACTGTTAAAATTGTTCTCCTCGATAAGTTATCTTCTTAGGCGAAGTTCTTTCTGAAAATCGTAAAACTTTACTGATATAGTTGCATCAATCTGTCAGCACTGCCAAAATAGCGATTGGCTACTAAATAAATACAATACGATATTATATCATCTAATCTTATAAGAAACACATTTAATAAAAAAAAACTCGGGACATCCAACCACACAGTTGAAATGTACATGTAGCATGAATAACGTCACAGTGCATGTTCACATCTTTGAGTTCTCACAATTATGTTGTATAATATAAAAATATTTATAAATATAAATCACAATTTATATTTGCAAATCCTGTGTTTTTGAAAAACAGAAAAACAAAAAAAGACTTGACTAAAATATCTATTAAAGCAAATAACCCCCCAAAAAACCTGGTGAAAGATCATTTTAAACCATTGCAAGTTTATTTGGGAATGAGGTAAAGGTGTACATACCCAGAAAGAAGTCCTATTCATTACTTAAAAAAGCCAGAGTATTCTTAAAGAGACAATTGTCCGTTGTTCCAGGGTATCCCTATAAGAAAGTTTCAACAGTGACACTTTATTCTTGTTCCCTTTTTAGAAAAAAAATCATGCTCTTTGTGAATTCTGGAACAAGTTAAATACTAAAACAAATACATATGATATAACAGGTGCAAGGATGATAACCTTGTCGAAGAAGTTGAAAGCCGGAGCCATAGAGAAGAAGGAAGATGAACCAAAGAGGATCTCTATCAGGGACAAGCTGCTCGTGAAAGGTTACACTGTATTTTGTTGCTATTAGTTTAATGGCCTGTGCTTTTTTTCTGATTGGATAAAAGCTAACTATTTTTTTAAAAAAATATAAAAAATGAGATCATGGCAAGTAACACGTTAGAGCTGCACTCTCATAGATTAATTTATTTGACAATATTTTTATTTATAGTCTAGGACAGTGCCGTAGCCAGACTTAAAAAAACACCGAGGCAGAACGGTCTAGGGGGTCTCACATATCGTCACTTTAATTTTTGAATGCCAATGCTATGCGATGGTGTCCTGTGGCGTCCCACAACTTAAAAATGTGTTTAGGGTTAACAGAAATGTTGTTCCTGTGAACGTATGCAAGTGCCAAACTATTTTAAGTCGTGAGGCTCCCATTGATGTCCGACTTCAGGTCTTAAGCCGCCTCAGTGAACTGAAACTCCTTTGACTAGGGCAAGAATCAACAGGCAGACAAATAATTAATTTGAATATGAATTTGAATATTCTTGAAATGTTGGGGAAAAAGACTTCTTCACATGCAGCTGCACCTTCCTTAAGGGTCATGGTTTTGGTACAGTTTTTGTTTAACACGGTCCATCGCAATACTTCCTGTTCAAAATATCCAGGGTTCGGCAAGTCATCTAGAAATGCCTCCTTTATTTGATCTGTTAGAGTGGAGTTTAGATTTTTCATGTGTCCTATATCTAATATTTCAAATATAGACATTCCACCTTGATAATTTCTGTTCATTGAGGCGAATGAAGAAAGTCGAAAAGAGCTATTTTTAGAGCTATAGAAATTGTTATATGCCCAAAAGTGTAGCTACGGCACTGGTCTAGGAATGAGACAATTTTTGTGTAAATGTCTGAAAACCAGTGATATAAGACTGCTGACAAAAGAGCTGATCACAGTTTTATGTTTTAAACATATACAGTCAGGGTTCTCAATCACTTTCGGCTGAAACATCAAAAAAAGAAATGTTACTGAACAGTTGCCTTATGTTTTGATCATAAAAGACTATATCATTTATTTTAACATGGATGAAATAATAAAAGCAACAATTATGTTGGGTTTCCCAGTTTAAATTATATCTTTTTATAAGTACAGATAAATATATGGACGCTATTCATTTTTAACCTTATTGGGATTTACATGGTACACGGCGGGTAATCATTGGAGCCATAACATTTTGTTATGTGTTGAAAATGCCATCTCTGAAAAAAAGATTCCTTCGTTTGCATTGGATGATTTCAGTGTTGTGGGTAGATAATTCAGCATGTATTATTGGCGAAAGAAACTGTGCTCGTTTAGTAACTATCTTTTTTCCAATAAAGCAAGGGAGGAAACTTTTTTTTCGGAGATGGCAAGGGAGTGCTTGTTTATTTAGGTGAATGACTGTAAAATATTTTTTCTTGCAAATTTTGAGCTACGGAGTGATTTTTTCTCGATATGAATAGCCCCGCCTCCTTTTCCCTTTAAAGACACCCATCTGAAAATATGTTAACACAATCGTTAGATTTTTGCCTTATAATACCTGGAAATACAGAATTAGAATTGAGACGATCATTTGCTATCAAGTATTAATTTATTAGACACCAAATGAACCTTAAAGTCCGCGAAGCTGTGTAGTAGTAGGTCATACATAAAAAAGATCGAAAATTATATTAATTCAGCTAATTATTAATTTTCATGTTATGAAATTGCTACAGTTTTTGTGTCGCCTGAAAAGACGACATATAGGGGTTACTTTTGTTGGCGGCGGCGTCCGCGTCCCATTTTCGCTTGTCCGGGGTATACCCCTAAACTATTAGTGGTATCAACTTGAAACTTCATATGTAGATAGATCTAATTGAGGGCAAGTGCAGTGCACAAGAACTGTTACTCTTGCTTCCATATTTTTAGAGTTATTGCCCTTTGTTATTTTTCATGCTTAAAGTTTTGTCCGGGGCATATCTTGTAGAATATAAGAGTTATCAACTTGAAACTTCATATGTAGATAGATCTCATGGAGGGCAAGTGCAGTGCACAATAACAGTAACTCTTGCTTTCTTAGTTTTAAAATTATTGCCCTTTGTTAATTTTCATGCTTAAAGTTTTGTCCGGGGCATTTCTTGAAGAATATAAGAGGTATCAACTTGAAACTTCATAGCTAGATAAATCTCATTAAGGGCAAGTGCAGTGCACAATAACAGTAACTCTTGCTTTCTTAGTTTTAGAGTTATTGCCCTTTGTTAATTTTCATGCTTAAAGTTTTGTCCGGGGCATATCTTGAAGAATATAAGAGGTATCAACTTGAAACTTCATAGCTAGATAGATCTCATTGAGGGCAAGTACAGTGCACACGAACCGTTACTCTTGCTGCCATATTTTTAGAGTTATTGCCCTTTGTTAATTTTCTTGCTTAGGTTTTGTCCGTGGCATATCTCGTAAACTATAGGAGATTTCAACCTGAAACTTATTCCGTAGGTATATCTGATTGAGGGTTCAAATGCCACCTACACTTGAAAGTTAAATGGCAACATCATTGTCTATAAATGAATAAAATGCCAATCTAACAGCTATAATGTTGACAGTAAATAATTCGTCAGGCGACACATCCGACTCGCGGAGTTCTAGTTTCACAATTCGTTTCCTACTAAATTTCTATTCATGAGCACCACAACCTATTCATTGGCACCACAACTTTCAGAAAATCGAGCACAGTGCAGCAAGTACAACAAATAAAGTTCTAAAATTTGTAACGCGGCAACCTTTTGTCAATAAAAAAGGCACACACATGTAAAGAAAATGCTTAAACCTAAGGTATGAGAACAATTCTCACGAAAATCCAGATTTTTATGTTATCAACACTAACGTCTAGCAAGTTATGCAAGTTCTAGACGCTCAGATATCAAATTTCATTGAGAACTTTTACATTTAGAACAACTTATGGCCATTCCTATGTGGAACTACATTCTCCATTTTTTAAATTTACTCGTATAAACCTCTAAAAAACCATACTCACTGTTTACATCCATATTCCACTCATTGGCACTATAACGGAAGACGCGTTGGAGCATTTTCAACACATAACAAAATGTTATGGCTCCAATGATTACCCGCTGTGTGGTAGACAACCCTAGTAAATTTTGAATTGAAAAATGAACATAAACTGTGAAAGATGCATGTATTGTAAGCCATGCGATACATCAGTAAGTAAGATTCAATGCGTCGTACACAATGATATCGGTTTTATGCAAGTTTTTGACAATTTACTTTTTTTCTTGCAATTATATCATCTAGGGGGGGGGGGGGGGTCGTTTCAATACAGATCTTAGTCGATTTCAGTCATTAATTGAAATTATCTTAGTTATAAATTAAAATTATCTTAGCATCATAGTTCCTTTACTCTGCTTCAAATTTTAGTGAAATGAGCTTTAACCATCATTTAAATAAACATGGAGGTAAGGAAGTAAGACCAATATGATGTATTACCATTGGTGCTCTTTATACAGATTTAAGATAATTGAACTTATGACTAAAATCCTTTATTTAAAGGATCCCCTGGTGTCTAGGCTCTTTAATGACAGCCCTAAATCTACATTCATTTAAGGAAGACCAACAGGAGTGTAAATATTTTATATGTTTACAGAAGTCCAGGAAATGGAAGAAAACCTGCCCAAGACGTGTAAGGTAGATTTCCCCAATCACAACATACTCAACCACTTCACGTTGAATATACAACCAGAAGATGGATTCTGGAGTGGTGGAAAGTTCAAGTTTTCTGTTGAAGTACCAGAGGAGTATAACATTGTGGTTGGTACCCCTGTGTTTCTAACCCCTATTTTAAATTTGAAACTGAATGTATCTTACAGTACTTGAATGTTAATGTTTTTTCTGAAGACTTTAAACATCAAAATAAAAAGCAGTGCATGTCTTCAAGTACCATGTGTTCCGATCTGCTTAGACTTTCTAATGAATCGGAAGTAAAAGTAATGACATACACTTCTAGGCTCAAGTGTTCATATAACATCCTAAGTCATTTCTTTCTTAACTAATGTTGATTTCCTTCATAGTGAAATTTTAGGAAGAGAAAAAGTGTTTTAAGCTAAAAGTATGTATATTACATAAAGTGAAGGAAAAAAAGCATTTAAGTTATTAATATATGACTGAAAAGATAATGACTTATGTTAGGAATTGGCTAAATATACAGTTCATGTTAGTTTTAAAATTTTAACCTTAAGTATACACACCATTAATTTGGTGGAAACCAGGGTGAAAATTCTGGTTTATTATCATACAATTTTCATTTTTTATGATAAGGAAGATGTTTTTCCCAATTTCTCTTACAAGACTTTTAAAACAGGATCAAGTAAAGCTCACCATTTAGGTAGTAAGTGTGTACATTGCTCCTTTAAAAGAGTTTTGAGTCTTTTAAGGATTTAAAAAAAAAATCATGTTATAGTATACAATGTTTTATTGATAAAAACAACGATATATGACACATATTCGCCTGTTACATTAATCATAATAAGATATTTGAGCCTGATGTTATACTTTCCAGCCCCCAAATGTTACCTGTGACACCCGTATCTGGCACCCAAACATCGGTGAAAGTGGCGAGGTGTGTTTAAGCCTCCTGAGGCAAAACTCCATCGACAGTCTAGGTGAGGTCTTATCCTAGTTTACATGTATATGGTTATTATTTGTTTTGCATTGTAACTAGGGGTTCTAGAATTAAGGATTAATCCTTAATTAACAATTGAGAGCTATTGAACAGTTCAGGGGTTGTTATTTTCAGGACACAGGATTAATTGCTATTGAACAGTTTAGGGAATGTATTGTTCAGAACTCATGATTAAATGCTATTGAACAGTTCAGGGGGTATATTGTTCAGGACTCATGATTAAATGCTATTGAACAGTTCAGTGGGTATATTGTTCAGAACTCATGATTAAATGTTATTGAACAGTTCAGGGGGTATATTGTTCAGGACTCATGATTAAATGCTATTGAACAGTTCAGGGGGTATATTGTTCAGGACTCATGATTAAATGCTATTGAACAGTTCAGGGGGTATATTGTTCAGGACTCAGGATTAAATGCTATTGAACAGTTCAGGGGGTATATTGTTCAGGACACAGGATTGAATGCTATTGAACAGTTCAGGGGGTATATTGTTCAGGACTCAGGATTAAATGCTATTGAACAGTTCAGGGGGTATAATGTTCAGGACTCAGGATTAAATGCTATTGAACAGTTCAGGGGGTATAATGTTCAGGACTCAGGATTAAATGCTATTGAACAGTTCAGGGATTGTAAAGTTCAGGAATAATCCTGGAATCAGGATTGAGATCTTGAACGTGAAACTATTTTACTGTTGTATGGGTTGTTTAGCTCAGACATTTGTATCAAAAACAGTAGGAAGTATCTTTTAATTAATGTGAATGATCAGGCCAAAAAAAAAATTGTTTGTTTAGGGTAACCTTCCCAAAATTTCTAGGTAGGGTAGGTAGGGATTTTTTTGGATTTTTTTATTATTTTTTTTCAAAATCTGTCGTTAGTTCAGAGTGTTTTCTTGCACATGGCAGTCTTTCCTACATTACTGTCATTGCCTGACTTTGTTTTATCATATAAACAATAATTCTGATTAAAATCTGCATTTATCCGCCCTTCGTAACTCTCTATTCCCTAACGAATATTTTTTGCTCAGAAACGGAAAAAAATAGTTAGGGTCGGCGCATTTTTAAAGGTAGGGTCGGGTTACCCGAAACAGACAGATTTTTTTTTTAGGCCTCAGAGAAGATTAACAAATGAAGAGTGTTATCCGACTTACCCTGCTTTGGGGATGAATCCACCATACTCGAATATATAGACCTGAGTTTTTTTACAGTTTTGTTTGAAACCTTGTGAAACTCAACAATTTTATTAGTTTGTCTTGTTTTAATATGAACAATCTTTGTACATGTTGTGTGGTATATTTGGTGCTTCATTTTTCAGGATGGGCTCCGACAAGAAAATTAAAAGATGTAGTATGGGGTTTAAATTCATTGTTTTCGGTAAGTTTGTAATTTTTATGAAGAAATAACTGTTATTAATGCTTGTATTAAAATTCCTGACGACTGGAATAATTCAATACCATGAGGCTTAACTACTGTCACTAAAAGTGGATTCATATAATATTCAGATTGCTTTTTCGTTTCAATATTTTATAGTCATAATGAAATATTATTTTATGTTAGTGTAGGCAAAAAAGGAATAGGTAATTTGCACATTTAAATGATTACTTTATTTGTGACTCAATATTTAACTGAAAATCTTGATCTCACAATATTTATTCGTAATCTCATTGATATGAGATGTCCTAAAAGTAGAGCATCAGGCCCCAATTTATCGAAACATCCCTTAAAGTCCCTTATGACAGGATTAAGCTCAGCTAACTATTTATGTTTTGGTTTAATAGGTGCCATAATTACATTTTTATACGCCCGAAGGGTCGTATTATGTTATGGTCTCCATCGTCTGTTCGTCTGTCTGTCCGTCTGTCCGTCCGTTAGCAATTCCGTGTCCGGGCCATAACTTGGTAACTAATAAAGCGATTTTCAAATAACTTTATACAAAGCATCATTACATTAAAAGGATGTGTCGCGCGCAATTTCCAGGTCCATACCTCAAAGACTAGAATCACCATGGGGGGCGTTAGCAATTCTGTTTCTTGGCCATAACTTGGTAACTAATAAAGCGATTTTCAAATAACTTTAAACAAATCATCACTATATTAAAAGGATGTGTCGCTCGCAATTTCCAGGTCCATACCTCAAAGACTAGAATCACCATGGGGGTGCGTTAGCAAATCCGTGTCCGGGCCACAACTTGGTCACTAACAAAGTCATTTTCAAATAACTTTATACAAAGCATGTATAAAGTTAAAGATGTGTCGCGCGAAACGCCCGAAGGGTCGTATTATGTTATGGCCTCCATCGTCTGTCCGTCTGTCTGTCCGTCCGTTAGCAATTCCGTGTCCGGGCCATAACTTGGTAATAATAAAGCGATTTTCAAATAACTTTATACAAATCATCACTACATTAAAAGGACCTCAAGCCGAATCTTCTTCGGGCGTATAATGCTCCGTTTCGCGGTGCTCTTGTTAAGAGTGTTTAAGACTTCAAAAGGGAATATAAGTATTAACATGAGTTTCTGGTACAGGTAGAAAAATCCGATGTGAGGGAAAATAAGCTGATAACCAGGTTTGCCAAGTTACGGGCCATGAAGGGTTAAATTTTTCAATCTTGACCGGAAAAAACATGATTGATATTTTTCTTGCATATCTAAAATGACCAATTTGTCAGAAAATTGACCTAGAAAATGCACTTTTGTACATTCCACATTGTTTACTGACATCATAAAGCCCAGTAATTTTTTATCACTATTGATGTTCCTTTAAAAATCACATTTTTATGATTATTTCTTTTTAATTTTAATTAAAAGTCTTGCATACTTATATATTTGATTGCGCTTTATCGAAATGGCACAGTTTACTTCTCATAAACCATACAATGAAATAAATTAGAAGTGGAGTGTTGTTGCGCGTGACTCATCTTAAATGGGGGGGTGTAAGACGGGTTATTCCAGCTCTGGTCACATGACCTGAAACACATGTCTGGTATGCAAGAATTATCGGTATGATCCTCACAATGAGCTATTTTTCTTTTTGTAAAATCAAGATAAGTAAGATATTTGGCTTAATGGAATAAGCTACTTCAGCTTGTTCTGCTTAAGAAGTTCTGGGAAATTTGGGCCAGTCCAAGTCTTGACAGTAGCTTATGTGCAAAAAAATGTCTTAAATCTGGATTCTCACAGGTTTACCATTTATCCAACTTTTTTATTAATTAATTAATAAATTATAAAATTAAAGATGCACTTGTGCTCCCAAATAAAATTTACCACAATTAATAATATTGTTTTAATATTCAAAAACGATAAATATATATTGAAAAAAATGGTTCTAATTAAAGGAACCGAGTCTAATTTGAAAGAATGGTGCAGAAAACACGATATTTCTACCTTATGAAACTAATGTAGATCACAGTAAATCTTTTAGCATTCACCAATCATTTAATATTGTTTCGCTTTCTGCTATTAAATACACGGTTACCAGCTTGTTATCAGTAATTAATATTTTCCATAAAAGCATTATTTAGTAAGTAGTTGAAGGTTTATCAGTCAAAATTGATGTTTATAATACATGTGTATGAATTGATTTTGAATAAGAGTGTCACTTTAATGTTTTATGGCTTAAACCGTTACTAACGGTTTAAGAAAAATGCATACAGCATCAATTTTGGAAGGGAAATATGAAAATCTGTGATCTGATCTTTTGTCAGCAGTCTTTTATCACTGGTTTGCAAATATTTATGCAAAAATATGCTTGTTCCAAGACAAAAAATACAAAAAAAAACTTGTCAAAACGTTCACTCTGTGAGAGTGCAGCTTTAAGAAGCTTGGAATATCTGATTGTTTTCAATCCATATTTTGCAGGATTTACTCAATTTTGAGGACCCCTTAAATGTGGAAGCAGCTGAACATTATGAACGAGATAAGGTCAGTAAACTAAGTTAATAAACATCCTAAATATTTTGATATGTAATATTAATCATTTAATATTTAGTCAAATTTTATTTTTATTTAAAGTTTTGAAATAAATTTGTCAGTGTTTTCAACCTTCTAATTTATTTAATATGAAACCTATTAAGTTATTGGCAAATCTTAATTTTGCCTTTGGCCATCAATATTGAAACATTTTAAACTTTATGGCCAAGACACATATTTAACCACAGTTGTAAAAAAGTATCATTTACAACATTTTTAAGCAATCATTTAATGACAGTATTGAGTATTTTGACTTAGGCTATAATATATATATATATATATATATATATATATATATATATATATATATATATATATATATATATATATATATATATTATATGAATGTAGTATGTTTCATGAATATCAGCCCAGGTTTTCATCTGTGGTTCATAGATAATGAATGCCGCCCAGCTGCAAAGGGCAATACTCTTATATCATATGCCAAATGATAGAGGATTTATTTGATATTTGGAAAATGACTGAGTTTACAAAGGACTTAAAGGGACACAATCAAGGTTGATGCTCAAATATTTTTTTTTTAATTTTGATGCATGATTAATTGATTATGTTTAGCTCATTTGACTGCAGTGATAAAAAAGCATATGCTTTTTGTACAGATAAAAAAATTAACAATATTTTGGCACATTTTAAACTGAGGAATTTGTGGCCACATACAATATGTACATGCAGTTAAGTTTGATGAAATGATGCATCCAAATCAAAAACAATGATTTTGCATCAACCTACCATTTATTGTGCCCCTTTAAGGAATTTTGTCATTAATCAGCCCACCATTTATTGTGCCCCTTTAAGGAATTTTGTCATTAATCAGCCCACCATTTATTGTGCCCCTTTAAGGAATTTTGTCATTAATCAGCCCCCCATTTATTGTGCCCCTTTAAGGAATTTTGTCATTAATCAGCCCACCATTTATTGTGCCTCTTTAAGGAATTTTGTCATTAATCAGCTCACCATTTATTGTGCCCCTTGAAGGAGTATTGTCATTAATCAACCTACCATATACTGTGCCCCTTTAAGGAATTTTGTCATTAATCAGCCCACCATTTATTGTGCCCCTTTAAGGAATTTTGTCATTAATCAGCCCCCCATTTATTGTGCCCCTTTAAGGAATTTTGTCATTAATCAGTCCACCATTTCTAGTGCCTCTTTAAGGAATTTTGTCATTAATCAGCCCACCATTTATTGTGCCCCTTGAAGGAGTATTGTCATTAATCAACCTACCATATACTGTGCCCCTTGAAGGAGTTTTGTCATTAATCAACCTACCATATACTGTGCCCCTTTAAGGTGTTTTGTCATTAATCAACCTACCATATACTGTGCCCCTTTAAGTTGTTCTGTCATTAATCAACCTACCATATACTGTGCCCCTTTAAGTTGTTCTGTCATTAATCAACCTACCATATACTGTGCCCCTTTAAGTTGTTCTGTCATTAATCAACCTAACATATACTGTGCCCCTTTAAGTTGTTCTGTCATTAATCAACCTAACATATACTGTGCCCCTTTAAGTTGTTATGTCATTAATCAACCTACCATATACTGTGCCCCTTTAAGATGTTATGTCATTAATCAACCTACCATATACTGTGCCCCTTCAAGTTGTTTTGTCATTAATCAACCTACCATATATTGTGCCCCTTTAAGTTGTTCTGTCATTAATCAACCTACCATATACTGTGCCCCTTTAAGTTGTTCTGTCATTAATCAACCTACCATATACTGTGCCCCTTTAAGTTGTTCTGTCATTAATCAACCTACCATATACTGTGCCCCTTTAAGTTGTTTTGTCATTAATCAACCTAACATCTACTGTGCCCCTTTAAGTTGTTTTGTCATTAATCAACCTACCATATACTGTGCCCCTTTAAGGTGTTCTGTCATTAATCAACCTACCATATACTGTGCCCCTTTAAGTTGTTCTGTCATTAATCAACCTACCATATATTGTGCCCCTTTAAGGTGTTCTGTCATTAATCAACCTACCGTATATTGTGCCATTTAAGGTGTTTTGTCATTAATCAACCTACCATATATTGTGCCCCTTTAAGGTGTTTTGTCATTAATCAACCTACCATATACTGTGCCCCTTTAAGTTGTTCTGTCATTAATCAACCTACCATATATTGTGCCCCTTTAAGTTGTTCTGTCATAAATCAACCTACCATATACTGTGCCCCTTTAAGGTGTTTTGTCATTAATCAACCTACCATATATTGTGCCCCTTTAAGGTGTTCTGTCATTAATCAACCAACCATATACTGCGCCCCTTTAAGGTGTTTTGTCATTTATCAACCTACCATGTACTCTGCCCCTTTAACGTGTTTTGTCATTAATCAACCTACCATATACTGTGCCCCTTTAAGTTGTTCTGTCATTAATCAACCTAACATATACTGTGCCCCTTTAAGTTGTTCTGTCATTAATCAACCTACCATATACTGTGCCCCTTTAAGTTGTTCTGTCATTAATCAACCTAACATATACTGTGCCCCTTTAAGTTGTTCTGTCATTAATCAACCTACCATATACTGTGCCTCTTTAAGTTGTTCTGTCATTAATCAACCTACCATATGCTGTGCCCCTTCAAGATGTTTTGTCATTTATCAACCTACCATATATTGTGTCCCTTTAAGTTGTTCTGTCATTAATCAACCTACAATATACTGTGCCCCTTTAAGTTGTTCTGTCATTAATCAACCTTCCATATACTGTGCCCCTTTAAGTTGTTTTCTCATTAATCAACCTAATATATACTGCGCCCCTTTAAGTTGTTCTGTCATTAATCAACCTAACATATACTGTGCCCCTTTAAGTTGTTCTGTCATTAATCAACCTAACATATACTGTGCCCCTTTAAGGTGTTCTGTCATTAATCAACCTACCATATACTGTGCCCCTTTAAGTTGTTCTGTCATTAATCAGTCTCCCGTATACTGTGCCCCTTTAAGTTGTTCTGTCATTAATCAACCTACCATATACTGTGCACCTTTAAGTTGTTCTGTCATTAATCAACCTACCATATACTGTGCCCATTTAAGTTGTTCTGTCCTTAATCAGTCTCCCGTATACTGTGCCCCTTTAAGTTGTTCTGTTATTAATCAACCTCCCGTATACTGTGCCCCTTTAAGTTGTTCTGTCATTAATCAACCTCCCGTATACTGTGCCCCTTTAAGTTGATCTGTCATTAATCAACCTAACCTATTCTGTGCCCCTTCAAGTTGTTCTGTCATTAATCAACCTAACATATACTGTGCCCCTTCAAGTTGTTCTGTCATTAATCAAACTAACATATACTGTGCTCATTTAAGATGTTTTGTCATTATTCAACCTACCATATACTGTGCTCATTTAAGGTGTTTTGTCATTAATCAACCTACCATATACTGTGCCCATTTAAGGTGTTTTGTCATTAATCAACCTACCGTATACTGTACCCCTTTAAGATGTTTTGTCATTAATCAACCTACCGTATACTGTGCCCCTTTAAGTTGTTTTGTCATTAATCAACCTACCGTATACTGTGCCCCTTTAAGTTGTTTTGTCATTAATCAACCTACCGTATACTGTGCCCCATTAAGTTGTTTTGTCATATGTTTGGGGTCCCTAGGGTCAAGGTCACTGTTTCATGACCTTTCATGGGATTGCGTATAGGGCTTCTAGGGTCAAGGTCAAGGTCACTGTTACGAAAAAAAGAAGAATGGTTGAAACTGAATAACTTTAGTCAGGGTTCACTTATCTTGACCAAGCTTGTTATGGGCGGCGTCAAACTCACCTATGAAACTGAATAATTTGGATTGACATATCTTGACCCAACTTGGTTTATAGGAAGAGTTTATGGATACCTTTCATTGGATTGCGTTTGGGGTCTCTAGAGTCAAGTCAAGGTCACTGTTACTAAAAATAGAAAAACAGTTGAAACTGAATAACTTTAGTTAGGGTTGACATATCTTGACCCAACTTGGTATAAAGGAAGAATTTATGGATACCTTTCATGGGATACCGTTGAGTGTCCAAGGGTCAAGGTCAAGGTCACTGTTACTAAAAATACAAAAACAGTTGTAATTGAATAACTTTAGTCAGGGTTCACATATCTTGACCATACTTGGTGTAAAGGAAGAGTTTATGGAGACCTTTCATGGCATTGCGTTTGGGGTCCCTAGGGTCAAGGTCACTGTTACTAAAAATAGAAGAATGGTTGAAACTGAATAGCTTTAGTCAGGGTTTACATATCTTGACCAAACTTGGTATATAGGAAGAGTTTATGGAGACCTTTCATGGGATATACGGTAGGTTGATTAATGACAGAACACCTTAAAGGTGCCCCTTTAAGGTGTTCTGTCATTAATCAACCTACCGTATATTGTGCCCCTTTAAGGTGTTTTGTCATTAATCAACCTACCATATACTGTGCCCCTTTGAGGTGTTTTGTCATTAATCAACCTACCATATATTGTGCCCCTTTAAGGTGTTTTGTCATTAATCAACCTACCATATACTGTGCCCCTTTAAGGTGTTCTGTCATTAATCAACCTACCATATACTGTGCCCCTTTAAGTTGTTCTGTCATTAATCAACCTACCATATACTGTGCCCCTTTAAGGTGTTTTGTCATTAATCAACCTACCATATATTGTGCCACTTTAAGGTGTTCTGTCATTAATCAACCAACCATATATTGTGCCCCTTTAAGTTGTTCTGTCATTAATCAACCTACCATATACTGTGCCCCTTTAAGTTGTTCTGTCATTAATCAACCTACCATATATTGTGCCCCTTTAAGGTGTTCTGTCATTAATCAACCAACCATATACTGTGCCCCTTTAAGTTGTTTTGTCATTAATCAACCTACCATATACTGTGCCCCTTTAAGGTGTTTTGTCATTAATCAACCTACCATATACTGTGCCCCTTTAAGTTGTTCTGTCATTAATCAACCTAACATATAATGTGCCCCTTTAAGTTGTTCTGTCATTAATCAACCTACCATATACTGTGCCCCTTTAAGTTGTTCTGTCATTAATCAACCTAACATATACTGTGCCCCTTTAAGTTGTTATGTCATTAATCAACCTACCATATACTGTGCCCCTTCAAGATGTTTTGTCATTTATCAACCTACCATATATTGTGTCCCTTTAAGTTGTTCTGTCATTAATCAACCTACAATATACTGTGCCCCTTTAAGTTGTTCTGTCATTAATCAACCTACCATATACTGTGCCCCTTTAAGTTGTTTTGTCATTAATCAACCTAACATATACTGTGCCCCTTTAAGTTGTTCTGTCATTAATCAAACTAACATATACTGTGCCCCTTTAAGTTGTTCTGTCATTAATCAACCTAACATATACTGTGCTCCTTTAAGGTGTTCTGTCATTAATCAACCTACCATACACTGTGCACCTTTAAGTTGTTCTGTCATTAATCAAACTACCATATACTGTGCCCCTTTAAGTTGTTCTGTCATTAATCAGTCTCCCGTATACTATGCCCCTTTAAGTTGTTCTGTCATCAATCAACCTCCTGTATACTGTGCCGCTTTAAGTTGTTCTGTCATTAATCAACCTAACATATACTGTGCCCCTTCAAGTTGTTCTGTCATTAATCAAACTAACATATACTGTGCTCATTTAAGGTGTTTTGTCATTAATCAACCTACCATATACTGTGCTCATTTAAGGTGTTCTGTCATTAATCAACCTACCATATATTGTGCCCCTTTAAGTTGTTTTGTCATTAATCAACCTACCGTATACTGTGCCCCTTTAAGATGTTTTGTCATTAATCAACCTACCGTATACTGTGCCCCTTTAAGTTGTTTTGTCATTAATCAACCTACCGTATACTGTGCCCCTTTAAGTTGTTTTGTCATTAATCAACCTACCGTATACTGTGCCCCATTAAGTTGTTTTGTCATATGTTTGGGGTCCCTAGGGTCAAGGTCACTGTTTCATGACCTTTCATGGGATTGCGTATAGGGCTTCTAGGGTCAAGGTCAAGGTCACTGTTACGAAAAAAAGAAGAATGGTTGAAACTGAATAACTTTAGTCAGGTTTCACTTATCTTGACCAAGCTTGGTATGGGCGGCGTCAAACTCACCAATGAAACTGAATAATTTGGATTGACATATCTTGACCCAACTTGGTTTATAGGAAGAGTTTATGGATACCTTTCATTGGATTGCGTTTGGGGTCTCTAGAGTCAAGGTCAAGGTCACTGTTACTAAAAATAGAAAAACAGTTGAAACTGAATAACTTTAGTTAGGGTTGACATATCTTGACCCAACTTGGTATAAAGGAAGAATTTATGGATACCTTTCATGGGATACCGTTGAGTGTCCCAGGGTCAAGGTCAAGGTCACTGTTACTAAAAATACAAAAACAGTTGTAACTGAATAACTTTAGTCAGGGTTCACATATCTTGACCATACTTGGTGTAAAGGAAGAGTTTATGGAGACCTTTCATGGCATTGCGTTTGGGGTCCCTAGGGTCAAGGTCACTGTTACTAAAAATAGAAGAATGGTTGAAACTGAATAGCTTTAGTCAGGGATTACATATCTTGACCAAACTTGGTTTATAGGAAGAGTTTATGGAGACCTTTCATGGGATATACGGTAGGTTGATTAATGACAGAACACCTTAAAGGTGCCCCTTTAAGGTGTTCTGTCATTAATCAACCTACCATATACTGTGCCCCTTTAAGGTGTTTTGTCATTAATCAACCTACCATATACTGTGCCCCTTTAAGGTGTTTTGTCATTAATCAACCTACCATATATTGTGCCCCTTTAAGGTGTTTTGTCATTAATCAACCTACCATATACTGTGCCCCTTTAAGGTGTTTTGTCATTAATCAACCTACCATATACTGTGCCCCTTTAAGTTGTTCTGTCATTAATCAACCTACCATATACTGTGCCCCTTTAAGGTGTTTTGTCATTAATCAACCTACCATATACTGTGCCCCTTTAAGGTGTTCTGTCATTAATCAACCTACCATATACTGTGCCCCTTTAAGTTGTTTTGTCATTAATCAACCTACCATATACTGTGCCCCTTTAAGGTGTTTTGTCATTAATCAACCTACCATATACTGTGCCCCTTTAAGTTGTTCTGTCATTAATCAACCTAACATATACTGTGCTCATTTAAGATGTTTTGTCATTAATCAACCTACCGTATATTGTGCCCCTTTAAGGTGTTTTGTCATTAATCAACCTACCATATACTGTGCCCCTTTAAGGTGTTTTGTCATTAATCAACCTACCATATACTGTGCCCCTTTAAGGTGTTTTGTCATTAATCAACCTACCATATACTGTGCCCCTTTAAGGTGTTTTGTCATTAATCAACCTACCATATACTGTGCCCCTTTAAGTTGTTCTGTCATTAATCAACCTACCATATACTGTGCCCCTTTAAGGTGTTTTGTCATTAATCAACCTACCATATATTGTGCCCCTTTAAGGTGTTCTGTCATTAATCAACCAACCATATACTGTGCCCCTTTAAGTTGTTTTGTCATTAATCAACCTACCATATACTGTGCCCCTTTAAGGTGTTTTGTCATTAATCAACCTACCATATACTGTGCCCCTTTAAGTTGTTCTGTCATTAATCAAACTAACATATACTGTGCTCATTTAAGATGTTTTGTCATTATTCAACCTACCATATATTGTGCCCCTTTAAGGTGTTTTGTCATTAATCAACCTACCATATACTGTGCCCCTTTAAGGTGTTTTGTCATTAATCAACCTACCATATACTGTGCCCCTTTAAGGTGTTTTGTCATTAATCAACCTACCATATACTGTGCCCCTTTAAGGTGTTTTGTCATTAATCAACCTACCATATACTGTGCCCCTTTAAGTTGTTCTGTCATTAATCAACCTACCATATACTGTGCCCCTTTGAGGTGTTTTGTCATTAATCAACCTACCATATATTGTGCCCCTTTAAGTTGTTCTGTCATTAATCAAACTAACATATACTGTGCTCATTTAAGATGTTTTGTCATTATTCAACCTACCGTATATTGTGCCCCTTTAAGGTGTTTTGTCATTAATCAACCTACCATATACTGTGCCCCTTTAAGGTGTTTTGTCATTAATCAACCTACCATATATTGTGCTCATTTAAGATGTTTTGTCATTATTCAACCTACCGTATATTGTGCCCCTTTAAGGTGTTTTGTCATTAATCAACCTACCATATACTGTGCCCCTTTGAGGTGTTTTGTCATTAATCAACCTACCATATATTGTGCCCCTTTAAGGTGTTTTGTCATTAATCAACCTACCATATACTGTGCCCCTTTAAGGTGTTCTGTCATTAATCAACCTACCATATACTGTGCCCCTTTAAGTTGTTCTGTCATTAATCAACCTACCATATACTGTGCCCCTTTAAGGTGTTTTGTCATTAATCAACCTACCATATATTGTGCCCCTTTAAGGTGTTCTGTCATTAATCAACCAACCATATATTGTGCCCCTTTAAGTTGTTCTGTCATTAATCAACCTACCATATACTGTGCCCCTTTAAGGTGTTTTGTCATTAATCAACCTACCATATATTGTGCCACTTTAAGGTGTTCTGTCATTAATCAACCAACCATATACTGTGCCCCTTTAAGTTGTTTTGTCATTAATCAACCTACCATGTACTGTGCCCCTTTAAGGTGTTTTGTCATTAATCAACCTACCATATACTGTGCCCCTTTAAGGTGTTCTGTCATTAATCAACCTACCATATACTGTGCCCCTTTAAGTTGTTCTGTCATTAATCAACCTACCATATACTGTGCCCCTTTAAGGTGTTTTGTCATTAATCAACCTACCATATATTGTGCCCCTTTAAGGTGTTCTGTCATTAATCAACCTACCATATACTGTGCCCCTTTAAGTTGTTTTGTCATTAATCAACCTACCATATACTGTGCCCCTTTAAGGTGTTTTGTCATTAATCAACCTACCATATACTGTGCCCCTTTAAGTTGTTCTGTCATTAATCAAACTAACATATACTGTGCTCATTTAAGATGTTTTGTCATTATTCAACCTACCGTATATTGTGCCCCTTTAAGGTGTTTTGTCATTAATCAACCTACCATATACTGTGCCCCTTTAAGGTGTTTTGTCATTAATCAACCTACCATATATTGTGCCCCTTTAAGGTGTTTTGTCATTAATCAACCTACCATATACTGTGCCCCTTTAAGGTGTTCTGTCATTAATCAACCTACCATATACTGTGCCCCTTTAAGGTGTTTTGTCATTAATCAACCTACCATATACTGTGCCCCTTTAAGGTGTTCTGTCATTAATCAACCTACCATATACTGTGCCCCTTTAAGTTGTTCTGTCATTAATCAACCTACCATATACTGTGCCCCTTTAAGGTGTTTTGTCATTAATCAACCTACCATATACTGTGCCCCTTTAAGGTGTTCTGTCATTAATCAACCTACCATATACTGTGCCCCTTTAAGTTGTTTTGTCATTAATCAACCTACCATATACTGTGCCCCTTTAAGGTGTTTTGTCATTAATCAACCTACCATATACTGTGCCCCTTTAAGTTGTTCTGTCATTAATCAACCTAACATATACTGTGCCCCTTTAAGTTGTTCTGTCATTAATCAACCTACCATATACTGTGCCCCTTTAAGTTGTTCTGTCATTAATCAACCTAACATATACTGTGCCCCTTTAAGTTGTTATGTCATTAATCAACCTACCATATACTGTGCCCCTTTAAGTTGTTTTGTCATTAATCAACCTACCATATACTGTGCCCCTTTAAGTTGTTTTGTCATTAATCAACCTAATATATACTGTGCCCCTTTAAGTTGTTCTGTCATTAATCAACCTAACATATACTGTGCTCCTTTAAGGTGTTCTGTCATTAATCAACCTACCATATACTGTGCACCTTTAAGTTGTTCTGTCATTAATCAAACTACCATATACTGTGCACCTTTAAGTTGTTCTGTCATTAATCAGTCTCCCGTATACTATGCCCCTTTAAGTTGTTCTGTCATCAATCAACCTCCCGTATACTGTGCCGCTTTAAGTTGTTCTGTCATTAATCAACCTAACCTATACTGTGCCCCTTCAAGTTGTTCTGTCATTAATCAACCTAACATATACTGTGCCCCTTCAAGTTGTTCTGTCATTAATCAAACTAACATATACTGTGCTCATTTAAGATGTTTTGTCATTAATCAACCTACCATATACTGTGCTCATTTAAGGTGTTTTGTCATTAATCAACCTACCATATACTGTGCTCATTTAAGGTGTTTTGTCATTAATCAACCTACCGTATACTGTGCCCCTTTAAGTTGTTTTGTCATTAATCAACCTACCGTATACTGTGCCCCTTTAAGTTGTTTTGTCATTAATCAACCTACCGTATACTGTGCCCCATTAAGTTGTTTTGTCACATGTTTGGGGTCCCTAGGGTCAAGGTCACTGTTTCATGACCTTTCATGGGATTGCGTATAGGGCTTCTAGGGTCAAGGTCAAGGTCACTGTTACGAAAAAAAGAAGAATGGTTGAAACTGAATAACTTTAGTCAGGGTTCACTTATCTTGACCAAGCTTGGTATGGGCGGCGTCAAACTCACCTATGAAACTGAATAATTTGGATTGACATATCTTGACCCAACTTGGTTTATAGGAAGAGTTTATGGATACCTTTCATTGGATTGCGTTTGGGGTCTCTAGAGTCAAGGTCAAGGTCACTGTTACTAAAAATAGAAAAACAGTTGAAACTGAATAACTTTAGTTAGGGTTGACATATCTTGACCCAACTTGGTATAAAGGAAGAATTTATGGATACCTTTCATGGGATACCGTTGAGTGTCCCAGGGTCAAGGTCAAGGTCACTGTTACTAAAAATACAAAAACAGTTGTAACTGAATAACTTTAGTCAGGGTTCACATATCTTGACCAAACTTGGTGTAAAGGAAGAGTTTATGGAGACCTTTCATGGCATTGCGTTTGGGGTCCCTAGGGTCAAGGTCACTGTTACTAAAAATAGAAGAATGGTTGAAACTGAATAGCTTTAGTCAGGGTTTACATATCTTGACCAAACTTGGTATATAGGAAGAGTTTATGGAGACCTTTCATTGGATTGGGTATAGGGCTTCTAGGGTCAAGGGCAAGGTCACTGTTACTAAAAATAGAAAAATGGTTGAAACTGAATAACTTAAGTCAGGGTTCACATATCTTGACCAAGCTCGGTACATAGGAAGAGTTTATGGAGACGTTTCATGGGATTGCGAATAGGGCCCTAGGGTCAAGGTCACTGTTACTAAAAAGAGGAAGACGGTTGAAACTGAATACCTTTAGTTAGGGTTGACATATCTTGACCAAACTTGATATTTAGGAAGAGTTTATAGATACCTTTCTTGGGATTGCATTTTGGGCCTCTAGGGTCAAGGTCACTGTTACTAAAAATAGAAAAACGGTTGAAACTGAATACCTTTAATTACAGTTCATATATTATTACTGAACTTTGTACAATGTATATAACTGTTCGTAAAATAGAAACATGTTTTCTACGTAGTCTGATTTTAAGATATTCCAACCAATCTTGGGCTATAGAAATGTTATATTGACCTAAAGGTGGGTTCATCTGTCTATTAAGTAGAACTTGTATTGTTTTTACCACACAGTATGTTGTATATCTTTCATTATGTTGCGGTACCCTTGCAGAATAGATGATTTACAATTCATATATAAATTGATTGCAAAATTTTCATTAATTTTATGCTTAGATTACAGTAGAACATATGGCCCTCTTTAGCCCAACTTAATTATAATTCTCACAACACAGGCTAAAGTTCTTTTGTCAATCATTGAAAACCTGGTTTCGATGTATTTTGGCGTTTCTTGTTCTTTCACTCACAGGTAACAGACCCAGACCAGGGAGTGCGTGACCTTGAGAAAGAACTTGGGCTTACATTACGGGGTTACATGCCCGGGACCTCATCAGTGCCACCCAGACTTAGGCTGGATGAGAAAAAGAGCTTCCTTAACTGGCAGCTTAAACTCCATTCTAAAGGTATGTTTTAGTTTGTAATAACTTATATTTAATAATCTTGATTGTGTTTGTAAACACAGTTAAATGTTAAGTTGCTTTATTTTATTTGTTGAAACTTATTCCAATATTTATTTTCTGAAACAAAGAAAAATGCCCTAGATAGGGCTTGGAACTAAGATCACTTGCAGTGGTAGAAATTAATACAAGCCCACAAGCCCTGCACTGGTAAAATGTCTTCCCGGCTTGCTCAAATTCTGAATTTTACATACATGTAGAAGGGCTTGTTAAAAAATTTGACCTTTTTTTAATTTCTTTTATAAATTAGTATCAAATACATAACATTTAAAATTTATGTACGAAAGCTAGTACAGATGAAACCAGCAGTCACTAAAAACATGCCCTTTAAGCATTTCTTATAAGTGAAAATAAATATTTTGCAAAAGAAAAAAAACTGAATCAGGTAAAATAATCCTTCTCCCTAAACCGTAACTTAAATCTAACTTTCAAACTGAAAGAACTACTTCCATATTGATGAATACTGCTTGTGGCCATCCACTTCTATAGTAGGTCCACTTCGCCCGCCGATCCTTCTGGTAAAGTTTCTTTAATGTGCGTGTGCAAAGGTAGACATATACACAAACATGTTTCTACAAAAAACATAATTTTAACTAGTACTGGTGATGTCACCGTATACTTTAACGATTCATCTCTGGCAACTCCGCCATGAATCAGCGATGCCGCTTTTTTAATTTCGCTTCATAACAATATAATAAATAAACTAGCACGGCTGATTCAACCGTGTTCAGTTTACATTATAATTTACCTCTGGCGATTCTGCCATAAATCATCAATGCCGAATTTTATAACTTTATAACAATATTTACTAGTACCGTAACTGGTGGTCATTCAATACACACTCCCTGCAGCAATGACAAAAGGTAAACCAATGGGATTGAAACTCACTCCGCCCCTTCTTAATCATTGCGAATTTACTTCATATCATCTAAGATAACTAATTCATTTCTGGCGTTTCCGCCGTGAATCAGCGATGCAGCTCATATGATCTTCAGATTATCTTCCTTAATAATGCAAGAATTATGTAATGCAGTGACAATAAGCGTATCATAATTGTGTATAACACATCTTTACAATATCCTAAGACATTATCAAATGCATTCAAATTGTTACAGAATCTACAAATCCCAACTTTTTCTAAGGAACACATATTATAATGGCTTGTCAGCCAAGACAGGCAAGACAGGCAATTCATCTGTTTAGAGATTATAATGGCAGCCAAGCCAAATGTACTTTCAATCATAAAAAAATATATAAATAATATCTGTATTCATCAGCAGATACAGATCAAATCCCTAAAACTTACAAAAAACATTCTTTATTATCAGTTTCTTAACAACTCAACTTATAAAATATTTAAATAAGTATTCTTAAAAATAACGTATTTTAATGCCATCATTCTGAATTTAAAATCTTCCACACCAAAAAAAAAATCCACAATTATTCAGCATTGCTTCAAATCTTTCTCGTTCAATTAAGAGAGAAGATTAAATTTCATTTATAATATTCATCTTTATATGTTAACTATATGGCTAAAACATTGGCTGATGCTGACAGGTAATAATGTAACAGAAAACCACAATAGACGAGGGAACCCGATCGGAGCGCGGCACTTTGACAGGAAGTGACGTCAACGAGGAACAGCTGTGATACAGCTCATGTGGTTCCAGCCACGTGGTTGAAACGCGGATTCCGTGTAGCCCCGACCTACTTGTTTTGCAGCGTTCTGCTACGTGTTTCTGGCAAAACAAAATAAAAAAAAATGTCACCTATATATTCTTTAATAGTATTTCAACGAAGCACTCACTTTCAAAGTAAAACTAGAAGCACGTAATATTAAAGTGGCGAAAATAAATTCCTTTAACACATTTAATTGATGCCTTTAAAAACAAAAGAAACATTTTCTCACTGGTTACAAACTATGCATGAACTGAATTAACTCCTAATTTCTACATGTTCCATTTTTCCACTGCATATTTTGAATCATCATGATAATACATCTATTTTCAATACGACTTATCCTCTATAAGAGGATTAAAAGCATGCTTTGTCCGGTCATTTCGGTAAACACGGACTTCTGCCTACTGCCCGGTTCGTCCTCAATTTTAACAATCAATTGTATCGATTTGAACGTATCGGTTCCCCAAAGCCTATTGCCTTTACATATATATGCGCACGAAATGCTCGTGCGTATGAATCACTCGTGCTTATGAAGCGCCACCTGGCGGTTAATCCTTTATGAACAAGGACAATTATTTTCTTCTGATTTGTTTTACTCAAACGTAGAAAATTATATAATTCGTTGGCAATATGGTCATTTAATGTTTTTTTTTTTTTGTTTTTTTCCATTTAATTCATTTAGTGAATAAAAACATGAATATATACATCATACAGTACACTGTATGCAAAATTACGTCTTTTACTGACGTAATTTAAAGAAAAGTGTAATAAATCCTAAGCTTGTCTAGTCTTGTGGTAATGTGATGAAACACATACATAATACATCGTAAATTATATTTAAAATGGTTTATGTAAAACACAAGCTTAAAGGGATGTTATTCAAGTGTAGGGGAATAGAGTCGGAGCTCGTTCAACAGTAATACTATTCCCACCATAAACACTTAAACCTGAGATATAATTGTATGAATGACAAAACGATCATTTACAGTCCTAATAATGCTATTACAATAGTTGCTGATATTTACAGTATATATCGTAATATGCATTCATGGTTTTGTTGTATGTACGACTGTTGAACAAAATATATAAAACACCTTAGGAGAATAGTGAGCAATTGTATACTGCGATTATTAATAAAGCGTGAATTAAGTAAAGTACACTAAATGTACAATAAGAGTAACATACTTTATATTGAGTGATTAAATAAACGTTGACTACTACTTTTAAATTAGGTTGTAACTACTTCTTTTCGAATAAACAGAATACATTCTTTTTAACCATCATATAGAAGAATGTTTTCATATAAAAAAAAAATATACGTTTTAAATAATTTATTTTGGAAATAAACTCAACTTGCATTTATAAAAAAAAAATGGCAAACCAAATTTTAAACCTGTTGTTGAAGCCTATGGCTTCAGTACTAAATATAAGTTGGCGAAAACAATTGTTAAAATATAGTATGTTTTTGCTATGTTTTAAAACTGGCTGACTTTTTAACACCAACTTCCAGGGAAATTAACACAATTATTAAATAATACACTCAAATAACCTCCAATCATCATGCCAACTGTATAGCGTGGTTTTCACCCAATCTTGGAAACGACCCGTCTACAAACGAAGAAGAATATTCTCTAAAAATGACTGTTATTTGACATTAACGTATCATGAACCAATGTTCTATCATGAAACAAACTATGCAACTTGTAGAACGGTTTTTAATCTAATGTCAAACAAATCATGATTGGTTTCGTCTAATAACCTTTCAAACATTTTTTTCAGTAAAAAGTGACCACTGGATATTTATGACTTCTTATGAAGGAATGACAGTCTACGTCATTATTGATTGAAGATTTAGGCGAGGGACGTCCCTCGGGTATAGCAAAAGATTATTCGAAAACGGGGTATGAAGAAAATTAAATAAAATTCCAATACAACTACAAGTACACAAGTAATACTAACAGTTTTTTTGAGTGTTCAGTGTAGGATTGGTATTTTTATTTTACTCGTGAACAGATGTTATTCTATGAAACTTGAGAAATAAGATACGATCTAACACTGCCATCATAAAATATCCACTGTTTACTCTACCAAACAGCTCTGTGTACCGTAATGTTATGTAGTTGTAAAGCTAAAAATATAAATGTTTGTTGTTAAAATGCCACGTTTAAATGTGTTGTTTTAGATTAAGATTAGACACAACATTTGAATATATTGAATCACATCTATAAGTGCATGTATGGGATGTGATATAATGTGCTAGTAGCCTCATAACCTCATAACATAAAGCAATAAATGTATAAACTGTAAAGTGGCATTACTTTTCAGTTAGATAAAAATAAAATTGGTTTAAGGACAATCGTGTGATACAAGAATTCAGTTGTATTCAGTTGAAACGGCATCGACAAGCCAAGTAATCGAAAAATCAATTCCCTGATTGACATTCTATGACTTCCTATAGAAATGAAAAAAACAAAATTATGTCAATGATATTAATTAGGAAGTTTCAAAAAAGCAGTTTGGCAACCGATTAACACATACAGCATGAATTTGCAACATGATAAAGGTATGTCTATATAACAACATGCTTGACAAAATGAAGCTTACAGACGTGGTCGACTGACGGAGAAAAAAACTGAGATAAAACCATCCTTCTTGCGAAAACTCAGAAACCAATTTGGCATCCAGATTTACAGGATGTGTATTGTACCACTAGATTCTGGGCCTCCTTACTCATAAGCTCTTCAACAATAAAGTATAAAAAACATATCATTTACACAATTCTTGTATACATACTATATCAAGTTGTACAAACTTATATTACATCGCTATTTTTTTGTAGACAAGTGAAAACAAATATATTATTTATATAACTTATTTGCATAAAAACATAAACCTTTCACCATAAACATTTGCTTATAAAATTGAACAATCAATCAAATCGATGTGAACGTATCGGTTCCCCAAAGCTGAATTTTTTTACATTCATATGCGCAAGAAATACTCGTTTGTATGAATCACTCGTGCTTATAAAACGCCACCTGTCGGTTATTCCATTATAAACAAGGAAAATAAGCTTTCTTCTAATTCGTTTTACTCAAACGTATTTCCCTGAATAACATTCTATAACCTCCTATAGAAAACAACAAAATCTATACTATTTCAATATTATTTTTTGGTCTCAGATAAGCACCCGGGAAACCGATGAAATTAAAAGAACAGGAAATCTGATGTAAATAATCAATTATTTTTAATATGATGATCTTTTTCAAATTTACCCAATGTTGATCGTTAATGACATTTTAAACTTCTGTTTACAAACTTAATGTCGAAGACAATTTTTTTTGAAAACTTTACAAATGTCGATTTTGCTAGATTCACTTAAACTTACATCCATGATTTTCGACATTCTGTCCTTAACTCCATTGTTGACAACATACGTTTCACCAGCAGATCTTAATCAATGGTAACTATATTTTTAAAAATCGTAAATATGAGGATCAAGTGTCAGAAAAATTAATCTCACATTTTCGTTATATCAATAAACAGCTAATACGAATAAACCCACAACAAAGCTATTGAAAAATTGTCTTCGGCTTCTTGCGTCTGTACGAGGACACTTTTAAACAAAACACTCGTAGTGTACTCTGTATAGGTAAGAGTTTATGAAGTAATTTCTTCGCGAAAAAGTAGCCTAAGGAAGCGGAGTGCAGTGCAGCAAAGCGGCCGTAGTTTCTTATTCACGAAGAAATTATTTAATAAATTCTAGCGATAGCCCCTCCAAAATTGCATCAGCATTATGATTAAACCGTGCTCATGTTTAAAAGACTTGTCAGTCAGTTCAATATATTGTGAGGTCATTTAAATCAACGTTGGCTCTGAAAAAGCGCCTTTGCATATGCAAACATTAGGTGTGGCTATATGCGCATGCGCAGTTATAGCAATTAATTTGATCCTAAAGAGTCGTCTTCAGAAAAAAGTAACGATTCTTCACAAATAAGAAACGAAACATTTTAAAAATCTAGCGCCCCTGATTGGCTGACAATGTAGGGCAAAGACTAAATCATGTAGAGACGCTTTACATTTGGATACACTCATCCTTCATTTTAGATCAATGAATCGTTAGTAAAACTTGACACAACCTGTAAGTTTTAGCTATGATAATCATCGAAATGTCTCTATATGTGTAAACATTGTTTTCGTTTTATAACTTTGTATCAATTACATAACATTCAAAATATATCTACTAAAGCCAGGACAGATAAAACCAGCAAAGTCACTAAACACTTGCCCGTTTAGCACTTCGTATTTATGAAAATAAATATATTGCAAAAGTAAAATCGTCAGGAAGCAAAATATCCTTTCTCCCTAAACCGCAAGTTAAATCCAACTTTCTAACGGAAAGATCTACTTCCGTATTGATGAATAATACTTGTGGCCATCAATTTCTGTAGTAGGTCCGGGTGAAGATCACTTTGTCCGCTAATCCTTCTGGTAAAGTGTCTTCCTTGTACGTTTGCAAAACTAGGCGTATACACAAAAATGTTTCTACAAAACATCATTCATAACGTATTTACATAAATCAATGCGGTAAACAATTATAGCTTATGGCGTAGAATTATTACATTCGTATGAATCAATAAAACGACAATTTTACATTTAAACTTGTACTGGTGATGTCACCGTATACTTTAAAAATTCATCTCAGGCGATTCCGCTATGAATCAGCAATGCCGCTTTTAATAACTTCATAACAATATTTACATATAAATATGATTTATCTATGGCGATTTCGCCATGAATCATCAATCCCGGATTTGATAACTTTATTACAATATTTACCTATTAACTAGAACCGTAACTGCTGAAGCCACCGTATACTATGATGAGAATACAGCCTACGAAACTTCTGATAAGCAATTATTTCGTGCTAAGCTTAACAATTTAGAATTTCAAAACCTTCGCGCGTGTTTAAAGGTCCGCCTTCTTCCATTTATTCAAAACACACTTTCTGCAACATTGACAATGTGTCAAAAAGTGAGGTTGAAGCTCGATCCCCCCCTTCTTAATCATTGAGAATTTACTTCATATCATCTTAGTATTTCATATTCATCTTTGGCGTTTCCTCCGTGAATCAGCGGTGCCACTCATATGATCTTCAGATTATCTTTCTTAATAATGCGATCATTCTATAGTGCAGTAACACCAAGCGTATACTAATTATGTACAACAATCTTTCAATAACACATATTTACAATATCATTAGAAATGATCAGATGCCATCACATTTTTTTCAGAACTAAACACACTCCACAATTCCCAGCTTTTTCTAAGGAAAACATTATCTATTGGCTTGTCATTCAAGACAGGCAATTCATCTGTCTAGCAATTATAAGCCAAATATTCAATTATATTAAATTAATATTCTTTAGAATACTGATTACCCAAAAAATTCTTACATATCTCTCGGTTTCTTAACAACCCAACTTAGGAAATAATTAAATTAGTATTCTTTAAAATACGTATTTTAATGCCAACATTCTGAATTTTAAATCTTCTAAATAAAAAAATCCAGAATTATTCAGTATTGCTTCAGATCTTTCTCGTTCAATCAGTGAAGATTAAATTCCATTTATAATACTTATCTTTATATGTTTACTTTATGGCCACAGCTACGGCTGACGCTTACAGGTAATATTATAACAGAAAACCACAATAGGCGAGAAACCATTTGAGCCCGGCACTTGAACAGGAAGTGACGTCAACGAAAAACAGCTGCCATAAGCAGATACCCGTTATTGTTTTGCATCGTTCTCCTTCGTGTTTTTCTCACAACAAAATAAAAAAGACACCTATATATGTTTTAATAGTTTGTCAACGAAACACTCAATAACTAAATAAAACTAGAAGCACTTCATATAAAATTTGCGAAAATGAATTCCTCTAACACACATTAATTGATGCCTTTAAAACCAAAGAAACATGTTCTCACTTGTTACAAATTATGTATGAACTGAATTCACTCATTATTTCTACATGTCCCATCATACATTAATGTCTTTTCACACATGGAATAGAATAAACTAGTTGTAATGCTACTCGAAATGCCATACTAGGTTTGCATGTACTACGATGCACAAACAGTGAAACTAAATAAATGACATGAATCCTATTCAACTGAACATTTGGATATAGGCGTAGAAAAAAATAAATCTTTGTTCCATGCGTTGACTTTATGCGTCCATGTTAAATTAAACCAGTAAATGATATGTTTCAGCCATAACACTAATTAATTAAATGCATTCAGATAGTTGTTTGCCTTCCCATATTAATTCTTTAAAACACATTTTACTGATTGTGAAGATTGGTATTGTCAGATTGTACTTGCAAATACATAGAAAAATTGGTCATAATACTTCATAATGCGTGAAAGTGTACATCCCTAAAACTGAACAAGGCAAGCATATCATATTTGATTTGGTAACATGATTGAAATGTAACTTTATAAATGTAACAACAGAAACAATCTACCTCATTATCATTAAGTACATTTAGCAAATAAATACATAATACTTAAGGATTGAGGAGATAGCTTAGAGCTAATATTTATACCTCTCTCCTCAAGCACACGTTGAACGAACTGTGTTTGCAACGCATTAGATAGTATGATAAATGCTTGCACCACATGATTTTAACGTTTTCTAGATTTAATTCCTACAAAAATAAAAAAATAAAAAATTAAAACACTCATATACCATTATAACCTTTCACCTGCACTATAGAGAGGTATGTTTTGAAAAAAACGTATACGAAAAGCTTGTATGCCATATGGAAATTTAATGATGTTCAGAGGTCAAATAAATAACACTTATCACAGTATGTACATTAAAACCATTCCTATCATAAAATCTAAACATGAGAAAAAGTAATATGAATAAGAAAACGAATAGCATTAGTACAATGCTACTAATTTAGTTTCTGATATGCACAGCTAAGTTTATCAACACAAATCGCGTATATATGCATTCCTGGTTGTATTATATGCATACGATAATTGTATCGAGTGGAAAAATCAACTATAAAAACTGCTTTTTAAATCAGTTGTAGCTGCTTCCGTTTAATATATATTTCTTTTTAACACTTTAAGTTTCCAAAAAATTAATTTGATTTAAAAATAGATCGCATACGTTTAAATAAGATTTGTTTTAGAAATAAACTTACCGGGGATAAGGAAAATGGCAATCCCATTTTCAAACGTTTTCTTGTAGCTGAATCCTTGAATATTTGTTTATGTACAAAACATTGGACGAAAACATTTTTGTTCGAATATAAATTCGATGCTTTAGTATGTTTTACTATGTTTCCAAACTATTTGACTTATTTAACTTGTTAAACGAACTTCATGGCAAATTAACAAAACAATAAACTAATACGTTTAAATAGCCTCCACACGTCATGTTAACAATGAAGCGTGGTCTTCACCCCATCTCGGAAACGACCCGTGTACAAACGAAGAAGAATATTCTCAGAAAATGACTGTGCTTTGATATTCACGTATCATAAACCCACGTTCTATCATAAAACGAACTATACAACTGATAGATCGGCTTTTAATATAATGTTAAACAACTGATGATTGGTTTCCTCGTTTAACCGTTCAAACATTTATTCAGTAAATAGTGACCACTGTTATGTTGTTAACGGGTCCATGACCTTTTTTATTCTTGCATAAACATTTCTAAATAGTGTTGTACATGCATTAAAAGTAGTTAAATGAATATTTATGAAGGAATGACAGTCTACGTCATTAGCGATCAAATGTTTGCGTTGGGGACGTCCCTCGGGTGTAGAAAACGGTTAATCGAAAACGAGGTGTTTAGAAATGTAAATATAATATAAAAAAACACACAAAATTACGCATAACTGTATTACAAACAGATTTTGTTCAGTGTAAGTGTATTTAATACACGTGAAAATATGCTTTGTGAAATAAATGCGATCTAACACTGAACTCATGAAACATCCTCTGTTTACATTACCAAACTGCTCTGTGTACCGTAATGTTATGTAGTTGTTAAGCTGAAAAATAGAAATGTGTGTTGTTAAAATGCCACGTCTAAATGTGTCGTTTTATTTGAAAGCATATGTCGATTAGTTTAAAAATAACATTAGACACAACATAATAATCTATTGAATCATAAATAAATTTATCTCACATGCTCGTATAAGACATCACTAAACAGCTTATATGACTCTTAACCCAGCAGAGTTATTGAAAAAGTGTCTTCCTCCGGTTTGTAAGTGCACCGTGCACGAGCATTGCGAGTAAGCCCACTAGCCGATACATTGTAATTAGAAAGGCCATGATAATAATCTGATGTTTATCTTTCGGAAAAAAATATTTCTACTTTTCTATTTATAAATCTGTATATATTAATGCAATATGAAGACAAAATTGTACTGTATATATGTATAAGTTAGAGTTTATTAAGTAATTTCTTCGCGAATAAATAACCTAAGGAAGCGGATTACTTAATTAATTCTAACCGACTTAGTGTAAGCCCCTCCCAAATTACATCAGCTTTAAAATTAAGCAGTGCGCCTGTCAAAAAAGACTTGTCATTTAATTTAATATATTGTGACGTCATTTAAATCAGCGTTGGCACTGAAAATCCGCCTTGGCATATGCAAACAGTAGGCGTGGCTATATGCGCATGCGCAGTTATAGCAATTTACTTACTTAATCCTGAAAGTCGTCTCCAGGAAAAAGTAGCGATTTTTCACAATAAACAAACGAACATTTTAAAAATCAAGCGCCCCTGATTGGCTGACAATGTAAGGCTAATATATAATCATATAGGCAATATGATTTTGGATACACTTATCCTTCATTTTAGATAAAAAAAAATCGTAAGTAAGACTTGACACAACCTAGAAGTTCTAACTATGATAATAATCGAAATGTCTCTATGTGTATAAACATTGTTTTTGTTTCATAACTTTGTATCAATTGCATAACATTCAAAACTTCTGTACTAAAGCCAGGGCAGAGAAAACCAGCAAAGTCACTAAACACTTGCCCTTTTGTCGAAATAAATATATATTGTAAAAGGTGAAAACTTTAGCAGGCACGATATCCCTTCTTGCTAAACTGCAAGTGAAATCCAACTGAAAGAACTACTTCAGTGTTGATGGCCATCCACTTCTGTAGTAGGTCCGGGAGAAGATCCACTTCTACCGCCAATCCTTCGGTCTGTTGTCTGGTCACTGTGCGTCTGCAATAATAGTCGTATTCGCAAAAATGTCTCTACAAAGAACATCATTTATAACGTATTCACATAAACCCAATCGGTTAACATTCATGGCTAATGACTTAGAAAGTTTACATTCGTATGAGTTAATAAAACAACAATTTTACATTTGATCTAGTACTGGAACTTTAACGATTCATCTCTGGCGATTCCGCTATAGATCAGCCTGTTATAAATTCACTTCATAACAATATTTTCATATAAACTAGCACTTGTGATTGCACCGTGTTCATTGTACATTGTGTTGCATCTCTGGCGAGTCCGCCATAAATCATCAAAGCCGAGTTTTATCACTTTATAACACAATTTGCATATGTACTAGTACTGTAACTGACTAACTGGTGAAGCAAACGTATACTATGATTAGAATACAGCCTTGATTTTCATCAAAGGAAACTGCTGATAAGCAATCATTAAGTGCTACACTTATCTATTAAGAATTTCAACTTTCGCGCGTGTTTAAAAGTCCGCATTCTGCAACACTCCGTGTATCATTGACGATAAGTCAACCAATGAGGTTGAAACTCACTCCGCCCCTTCTTAATCATTGAAAATTTACTTCATAACATCTAAGTATTACTTATTCATCTCTGGCGTTTCCGCCGTGAATCAGCGATGCCACTCATATGATCTTCAGATTATCTTCCTTAATAATGCAATAATTCTATAGTGTATTAACATTAAGCGTATCATAATTATGTACAACAATCTTTCAATAACACATCATAAAATATCCTAAGAAATGATCAGATGCATTCTAATAGTTACAGAACTAAACATAATCCACAAAACCCCTTTTTATAAGGAACACATTTAATAATGGCAAGTCATCCTAGACAGGCAACTCATCTGTCTAACAATTATAATGGCAGCCGAGCCAAATGTTCAATTATAAAAAGTACAATATCTGTATCTATAATAATCTATATATTTGTATTTATAAGCAAATACAGGGCATACCACTGAATCATACACAACACAGTTTTACTTAACTCACAGTTTATTAGCAATTCGACTTATATGATATTATTAAATTATTATTCTTAAAAAACAAATTTTAGTTCCAACATTCTTAATTTTTAAATCTTCTAAACCAAATAATCCAGAATTATTTCCGCAAGGTGTGTAAACAAATTTAATGTTGTCAAAACAAATAAATCAATTACATTCACATCCAATGAATGTAAATATCCTAAGAAGAGATCAGATGCATTCAAACTGTTTCAGAACTAAGCACAATCCACAAATCCCATTTTTGTCTAAGGAAAACATATTATAATAGAGTGTCAGCCAATATTGGCACCTCATCTGTCTTGCAATTATATAATAGCAGCAAAGCCAGATGTACTTAGTCAATTACAAAAACAAGTAAAGAAACAATATTTGTATTTATTAGTGAACACAAAACAAATCACTGAAACTTAAATAAAACTTTCTTACTTATATCTCAGTTTGTTAACAACTCAACTTATTAAAATAAAATTAAATAAGTATTCTTTGAAATTTTTCTTTCATTTTAATGCCAACATTCTGAATTTAAAATCGTCAAAACCAAAAAATCCAGAATTATTCGGCATTGCTTCAAATATATCTCGTTCAATTCAGAGAAGATTAAATTTCATTTATAATACTTATTTTTATGTGTTGACTATATGGCCAAAACTACGGCTGACGCTGACAGGTAATATCATATCAGAAAACCACAATAGGCGGGGGAACACCATCGGGGCGCGGCACTTGAACAGGAAGTGACGTCAACGAAAAACAGCTGCCATGAGGTGAAACAGCTCATCTGTTCACAGCTACGTGGTAGAACTGCGGGATCCGTGCAACCCCGATCTCATTGTGTTGCATTGTTCTCCTTCGTGTTTCTCCCCCCCCCCCCAAAAAAAAAAAAAAAAAAATAAATAAATAAAAAAGTCACCTAAATATTCTTTGTATGTTAACTAAACACACACTTTCTAATTAAAACTAGAAGCACTTGATATTAAAATGGCGAAAAAAATCCTCAAGCACACATTTATTGATGCCTTCAAAAACAGATGCAAAAAGATGGTTACAAATTTTGTATAAACTGAATTAACTCATAATTTCTACATGTCCCATATTTCCACTGCATAATCTGAATCTTCATGTTACGCGTCGTTTCAAATAAATACAACAAACATATCTTCAATACGACTTACCCTCTGTAAGAGGATTAAAATCATGCCTTGTCCGGTCACTGCAATAAACACGGACTTCTACCTACTGCCTGGTACGATCTCAAATTTAACAATTAATTGTATCGATTTGAACGTATCGATACCCCAAAGCTGATTGTCTTTACATCCATATGCGCACGAAATACTCGTGCGTATGAATCACTCGTGCTTATAAAGCGCCACCTGGAGGTTAATCCTTTATAAACGAGATAAACTAATTTTCTTCTAATTCATTTAACTTAAACGTAGACAATTATATAAATTGTTTGCAATATCGTTATTAAATGTTTGCTTGTTCCCATTTAAAACATTATGTGCATTCAAACATGAATATAAACATTATACAATACACTGAATGCAACAGTACGTATTGCAATGGCTAAACATATAGAATAGTGTTTAAAATCATAAACTAAAATAAGTTTAGTCTTTATCTTAATGTGATGACATGCAAACATCATACATCATAGTTTTTTTGAAATGGCTAATTTTAAAGCGCTTTATGTCGAGTATGGAGTCGGAGCCTTTCGAAAAAAATAGTTTTTAAGAAATGGGGAATTATAAATTAAAACAGTCATTATGATCCTCAAACGAATATCTATGTATATTAAGTGTATTGTTGTGGCATACGGAACATTGCATTAGCAATAAGAAATAAAAGGATTATATGATTATATCGAAAGCAAAAAGGAAATAGATGTGTAACAATGAACTTATTTTGATAGAATTATCATAAATCAAGATATGTAGCAAAATGTGGTCGGTTACACTAAGAAGACACTAGAAGACACAAGACACTAAAATAATTTATGTCACAAGTATACTATTTTGCACCGTACGTCATATTTCTTGATGACATCATGCGTGCCAATTTTATATTGCTATGTATTTAAAGCTCTTTGGGGAAACTATACCTTGATAACTTGACATGCAATACGACTATTTTGGCAACGGGAAATTTCACTATCACATACATGCCACGTATTTTGTTGAAATCCGCATTAAAATAGTTGATAATATTAATGTATTTTATATAATTATAATATAATTAATCAATTCTAATGTCACTCGATACAATGGGTGAATGTTAGGTTTGCATGTACTTCGATGCTTAAACTAAATGAATGACATGATTTCTATTAAATTGAACACTATACTATATGCGTAGAAGAAAGGAATCTTTGTTCCATGCGTGATAATGTGTTTTAGTTGCAAATAATTGTCGGTTGTAGCTGTTTATTGAATTTAAAACAGGTCTTGCCTTCGTAAAAATTATAAAATATATTTTCATTAATAATCAAAAACTTAAACGTAGTTATTTAAATTATATCAAAAACACATAAAAACAAGTTAGACAAACATATAAAATATAAAAATAATATGGAAATATACCCTGTTCACTTTCGCTCCCATGGTAAATTTAACCAATATTGATATCTTGTCGCAATAACATTAATTAATTAAATGGCATTTAGATAGCTATTAGCTTTCCTCATAATATGTTTATAAAACACATTATACTGATTATGAAGATTTAAACTGTCATGTTTTACTTGCATATACATAGGAAACTTTCGTCATAATACTAGATAATGCATATAAGTATACATTCCTTAAACCTAACACGGTATGAATATCAATTTTTGTTTGGTAAAAATATTGAAACATAACCGTATCGGTATAAACAAGGGAAAATAGGAATTATTAAACTCATCTATGTATAATCCTTTGTTGCAGTAGATATTTGACTAAATTCACAACAAAAGTATTCGCTATATTTCTGAGCAGCACAAGAATCATATTTACGATGTTTATATCACAGTTTATATAAAGTATACATTACATTCCGTTCTTATATAAAGGTACCAATTTGGATTCCGCGATTACATCATGCTCATTTCAAAATATTAGGTTGCAATCATGCTTATATGTATACGTACATTAAATCACGTCTAATACAACGTTCGCTTCCCTACTTGCAGACGCACCATCCGTCCCCGGGAAAACCGTATAAAGGCGGCACGTTCACAGGACGTTTGGTTTCCAACTCTGTGGGCCAGCTGCTATGTAGGATGTTAAAGGCGGCGTTTAAGAGAGGGCTGATGTTCATCTTGGGGAAGGAAGGAAAAGTTGTCCTGGATGGTGTCTCATTGTATGATGGAATTGGGAATACCCTGTAAGAATAATCTGATAAGTATAATAAGAGTCAGCTTAGAATGTTCAGGAGAGGATTAGTGTTAACTGTTGTGAAGTAAAGAAATATGTTCTGAATGCCGTTTCGTAAAGGGTTATGTAATGTGTATATTCAATATATTTTCTTTTTTCTCTTTGTCTGATTTATGTTTTACGATTTTCCCGGGAAATGCACAAAACAATTAACTAATAAATTGAAATACACAACTCACAGTCACTCGTCATCTCACAAAAAAAACGTCATGAAGAAGATAAAATAAGAATTTTTGAAACATGCAAACGAATGTAGTATAAACATTCGGTAGAATACAGCGTTTAGAAGTCTTGATATCATTATGCTCATCACAGGAATAAATACGATTTGGTTCTTACTAAATGATACTTGCTACGGCTCTAAATAATTTCGTACTGAAAGACTCTTCATGTAATATACTGTATTTGACATGGACATTTATGTTGATTACTATGCGGATGATAACTAACATCAACAACAACAACAATTACCTTTATTTGCCATGGTAACATTTGCTACAACAGACTATATATTTCAATAAAGCATCGGTAAAGCAGATGTTATCGAAGTGAAATTATGACGCAATATAATAATGTTAACATGTACAACTGAAATAAAGCTTCATAAACGTATTTGCGGGTTCAGTGACATGGGTAATGTTAGTTAAACAATTTATCTTAACATTTTGAAGTAAAATACTTTGGGAGAGGAAATGTAGGATATTTGTGGTAATAGTTTTTTTTTCAGCAAGTTAATTGTTGTCTTAATAAAAAAAACAGTAGATAATTATACATGCATCCTTTCATTATATTTGATAGTATAAATACTGCTATGAAAACATGACGCTTTAATGTAATCTAGCACAGATCGATATGAAGTGCGGGTCATTTACGGAAAATTATTTCTAAAGTACACCATGAAAACCACGTGCAAAATACAATTGTGAATGAATGTGTTTATTTAAACTTTAGAGTGAATGACATTCCAGCGTGGATATTTATAATATCTGTCATGTGTTTTCGTTCCGGATCGAAAAATCCGACCCGCGGGCACCTGCGTTGCCAGGTAACGAGGCTTGCCGTGTTACCTGCTACGCAGCGTGCCCGAGGGTCGGATTTTTCAATCCGGAACAGACACACATGAAATATATTTTTTCTAGCATACCTTGAATTACACTTTTTTTGTGAAAAATGCATAGAAAAGCGCAGTTTTGTAAATTTCACCAAACAGCACGTGCGATGATGTCAGCTGACGTCATGACGTGCATTAATATTTATTCACTGCATACGTCAAGAAGTTCCATCAGTATCACGTATTTTAAGGGTTATTTTGTTTTGTTTTGAAGGTGTGTTTTTGTAAAGTTAATAGTTATGGAACTCATCTATTGAAATCTCATAATTATGGTTACATTAAATGTAAAATAAAAGAAATTAAAAGTATTACGTCACAGCGCGTGACTCATCTGGCATGGGGGGATGCCAGATGGAGTTTTCCAGCACGGCTGAATTCACCGGAAATGCCTATCCGATGTGCTAGAAAGTAGCGTAATGATCGGAATGATCATATAATTATTCATACAAGATAAAAAAAAAATCTAAAAATAAATCGCAATTGATATAGTACATGAATGCAATGTTTCATCAGCATGTTTGGTTTAAAAGGGAATTTATATTTAAAAAGCAACCATTTATACAGCTCACGGAAGCACAACGTCGCCGTCCATGAGATGGGTGTCAATGTTGTCATCGTATTAAATGGTGTCAATATTATTAACGTAATATTTAGTCTCAAACGTCAGTCGAAACCCATATGAGTGACTCGAAACATTCTTGAGTGGGCAGTCAAATCCTAAATATGTAGTATTTGTTTTAAATGATAAGCAATTAATATGCAGTTATACAAATTTTGTTACATTTATAGCAGTTGCTTTTCCAAGATATTTCTTTTAAAATAATTAGCATGTATCTTCTGCGCTAATGACGTATTTTGACGTGCTTCGCGGGAGGTCCTATATCCCGTTTAAATAGCACATACAGTTGGTCTTATTGTACGTAAACGCTGGTTCGTCATTGTATAGACAATCGGGTGTTCGCCTGATGGGACTATATTTCAGTTCTCCAATTCGAAGTCGTTGATACAACTCGTATAGGTTTGAGTGTATTTAAGAAACATGTGACAGAAAATCAGTAAGATACATAGCAGAGGAGTAAAATATATATTAAACGACACAGATGCATAAATTTAAATTCATTTAAATATTCTTCTCTTTTCTTTCGTTTCTTTAATATTTCATTTCATTGATCAGCCCTATCAGAATAAGTTAAACTATCCAAAACTTTATAAACAAAATCGCAGGGCTACTTTTTATGATCAGTTGCACGATCTGATTACACGAAATATGTGCAAACATTGAAAGTGTATTTTCTTTAAGGAAGGAGAACTTTTGACAAAAAAACAACCAAACAAAATCGCTTGTTGTATCGTGTTGGCTCACTTCTATAATCTTATATGAAACATAAAACATTTGTGTGATTACCATTCTAAATATTTAGATTGAGTGCAATGCAGTGTTTACACTATTTTTTATGAAAGATTTGTACTAAATGTCCTTATATATGTATTATAGTTAATTAAGAACTATTTGACAGTCATTGTCGGTCAAAATCTCAGAAATTATAAGCACGAATACTCTTCACATGCTTATATAAACATTATAAACATGTGTTAGAAGTCCCATCACCACATAGTGTTTAAGTTATGCCTTCTGGGTCCGTATTACAGAAGCATCTTAATATTTATTTTAAGTAATATTTTATCCTTGAATAATTTCCTTAGGTAAGGAAAGAAAAGAAGATTTTCTTAAGTAGTATTCCTAAAAAATCTTAAGGAAATCTTTCGTAAAATATTCCTTATCTTTATTTTTAACCTTAAAAAATATCTATCCGCGTTTCTAAGGAACTTCGGTAATTCCGTGTCTAAATATAGAACGGATTTTGGAATTCCAATAGTTCGCCAACTAAATATAGAACCGGAAGCTGGAATTCCGGTATTTTCCAGCACAAAAATAGAACCGGAATAAGGAAGTGCGCACTAAATATATCGTGCAGACGGCATTTGTCTTTGTTTACCTTTGTAAATATGGAGAAACAAGATGTCAAGAAACGTTCTCCCAATTTTTCCCTGCATGATTGTATGCTGTTGGCAGAGGTTATGGGAGGACCAAGCGGGACACACAATCTAACCCGTTACCAATACGTGCATAACAAGCACACACCCTGTGAGTATATTTGTACAACTAAAATATATCTAAGCAGTAGTCAGTGCCAACTGACGGCAACTGTTACAATATTGCATCCTGACGGGACGAAACAAAACGAATGAATACTAAAGGACTAGTGATAAATCATCGCAAAAATTATAACTAACGTCCAAATTGCATGTATACATGTTTGTATCACAGAGTGCGTTGTTGTTTTGACACACCCCTTTGACCACGCCCCCCCATTATTTTTTAAATCCCAGTCTCATTTATAATGAAGGTGAACTTGTTACTATTGATAACTTACAAAAACAATGTTTTTTTTGGATTTTTATTCTGTTATCTTTGTAATATACAAAGTTAAGATAATAAAAATTCCAACTACACACCCTGCCCCTGTGGTGTGTACAATAGTCAGACAGAACAGTCGACATATTGAGACTAGTGTGATCTTATGTGTGTATCAAAACTTTTTCACATAAATTTTTTTTGACGTTGTATTACAAGTTTTTGAATTTAGACACATTGAGTGCATTTTGAAGAGCTACAGACTCACCTATTCTTATTGTTTTTTTGTTTTTGTTTAAGCTATTACAACAAAAACCAAGCGGCACATGTGGGAGGAGACCATACCAAAGATGTACAATGCTAGCTCAGAGTTCCCACGCTCATCCATTGATCTTCTGAAGAAGTGGGACAACTTGGTGCAGCGGCATAAAAACCTTTACCAAGATTACATCCAAAATCAACAAAAAACTGGTATAATTTATTAAATTCATTTAATGTATTTTTGTTGCTATTCATATTTTATGTTCAGTACACAAAAGTAATGCACTTTATGGATAAAATTGCTGTCAAAATGTTTTTTTTCTTTATATAAACTTTTACTCTTCATATTGTGTGTCATATAATTAAAGTGACAATCTTATTCAAAATCAATACATTCACATGTAAAACACACATCACTTTTGACTGAAAAACCTTTAACTACTTACTAAATAATGAATTTATGGAAAAAAATAAATACTGATAACATGATTTTAACCGTATATTTAAAAGCTGAAAGCGCAAAAAAAAAAATATTACTGATTGGTGATTTCTTAAAGATTTACTATGGTCTACTATAGTCTCATAAAGAAGAAATACCGTGATTTATGCTTATTTCATTCAAATTAAACTCGGTACGCTTCATAAGAACCTTTGTTTTCGGGGTTTTTTATACATTCATAACACTAGTAAGTAAAAGCATATGTCATGTGTTTGCAAATGTATCATTTTAATATTGCAACAGTTGATCATGTATCAAAAAATCTTAATACATGGAAATGCTATTGTTTATCCATTTTTTCGATTATGTTCTACAATGATAATCATTTACACTGCACTTATTCCATGTGGTGGACCTAATGCTTGGACTATTGGTCTCTTGACAGATGCTGTAATTTCTGTAGTTGGAAAAAACATGCGGCCTAATTGGAATATCCGGCCAGGCTGGAATGCCAATGGACTCCGGATTTCTACAGCTGCCCTCCAACAAGTAAACTCATTAATCGTTGCATGTATAGCTGTAATAGTTACCTCCCACCCATATTGAGTGTAACAGATACTGCTTTTGTTACCATTAAACAGCTAAATACTGGAATTTCTTGCTACCTATAGCTAATGTAAAAGCAGGGTTGGTTTCCGTTGCGATCAGATATGAGAATTTTCACCATGTTGAATTCTAGCCTCTAACATTTTAAGCGAGTTGCAATGCAAGCGAGTTGTTCACCTGCAGCACATGCTCATAGATGAAACATTAATAAGCATTAAAACTGTACATACAAAGAACTTTTATAAAAAGAATGAAGGTACATATTTTTAACAAATTGTTCAGGTAGTGAATGCATCTTGATTGATTAAACTGTTTTCATAAATGTTTAATTTATCACAAACTGAACATTTTAATTTCATTGCATTCATAAATCAGAAAACTGTTAATATCTTTTCAGTGTGTCCACAGGCATTTCCACAACTAATGGGAGTGATCTAAACAGGTAAAAGTATGGCTATAATAAAAGCAACTTTTAAAATAAATGTTAGGATTAAGAAACAATATCAATTTGCAAATATACTGACAGTTAATATGTAAACTGGTTATACATATTATCAGTTATCTCATACTAACACATTTCTGTTTAGATTGTGATGAAAGCTATCACTATATATAACAAATAGGAAATTTATATCTAGTTCAAGTGAACAAAGGAAGAGGCCACAAGAACAACAACAACAGGGTTATGTGAAAAGCTGAGAATGCAAATTCAAAATTATAATGCAATAATTTTATTGTGTGTTATTTTTTACATCTACTTTAATTGTAAATGACATCTTTATTTTATTATTTGTACCAAGTATTTATATCTCCTAAAACCATTACAGTGCATCAACATGGGGAAAAAGTGCCAGTTCCAATGCAAGTCTTAGTGCAAGTGAAGACTTGGTTACAATTTACAGCTATACAATAAAGTACAATTATATTTCAGTAGTGGTTAAAACTTGCAGCTGTTATGTTCTTCATACATCTATATAGTATAAGTCATTTTTCTCAAGCTATTCATTTTTAATGAAATGAAATCTTTTTTTTCTTTCAGCCCAGTTCAGATGGTGACAGACCTTAATGTGACCAGTGAGACATACAACATGTAAGTAACACATTCATGCCAAAAGTGTTACTGCAAACTGTGTAAATAATGTCTATTCAAAAATGAAGTAAACCTTTCATCAGCACATCATCCAATGATTTCAGGCCATGGCACAATCTAAAACAAAGGATAAAAGTTGTCACTGTTAATAAATGAACTGTATATGTCAGTACAAAGTAAAAGAAAGTGCCACAATCAATTCTTGTACTGTATTTTTCAGAACCAAGTTGACTTATAATATGGAATTGAATGAAACTTTATACAAAATGCTTATACTTATATGGCAAACCTGTTTCTGTGGTAACTTTGTTTGGGGTGTTCAAATCACCTTTAGTGTTAACTCAAGTTTCTTTTTATACTTGTAATTAAAACTGACTTATTGTTTGCAGCAGTGACTCAGTGATCTGCACCTGTTCCTGCCATACTGTGATGCAAGCTTTGCGGGAAGAAAAGCTACGGCTCCAGATCAGGGTGCTCAAAAAACAGCTTGGCGAAGAATGATTATAGCCTCGGATTCATTTGTACTTTTAATGTTCAGGTATAAGATCATAATATATTTCACGGAGTGACCACCAAAATCTCTATTTCACAAGTGGTGTAGCTCATCTGTGAAATATTGGCTTCTGGGTTTACAATGTGAAACATTTTGCTATCTTACACTGAAATCAACACTTCTTTTATTATTTGCATAAATATATGAGATAATATAATTAAAATTTATTGGAAGTTTTTCAGGCAACCGGCCAAAATTTAGGCAAATGTAATGTCATTTTAGAATTGACATCATAAAAAGTGTGTACCAGCACTTTCCACGTTCATTCTGTATATGTATTTCCTTTCAGTAGGAGCTTGCTAAAATTTAAAAAATTAAAGAATGGTATCAAAATGTTATTTCACCTATTGAAATATCCTTTTCAATTCATCGGTTAATCTCTATATATCATTATAGAGGATATAATAAAAAACCTTACATGTACTGCTTAAAAGTAGGTGTTGGCGAAGTAATCTCTGTACTGCATACCATGTTAAGGAGCAATGTTGTTGTCCATGTTGTTAGCATTGCCACCGTCATCAATCACGTCTGGCATTGGTATGTTCCGCGCTTTACAGATATTGTGCAAAACATCGCAGGTCAGAACAATTATGTAATTTAGAGAAACAATGGAATGTTCTTATTCAGAAATTTAAGAACACTACTGTTCAATTTCAGAATAATTATGTCAACACCACAAATAACTTGTTTTTTTTTTTAATGTTTTTGAATTAATGAATTGATACACTTTAATAGTATAGATTTTCAGTGATTTTTTGGGAGATTATTTTTACAGCCTGTGCCTTGCAATTTGGAAAAAAGGTTCACTTTGGGAAAAATAAACAGGTCACATTGGCTTAAGTAATGGCAAATATACATGTTTTTACCTTTTTATGAATACATTATCATGTGAAAGAGTAAGTCTTGTAGAGATTTTGTTAATTTTCAAGAAATTCATTGTTTTCTTATTTATTAAAGTAGCCTTCATTAATTAACTTGGAAAAAATATATGATTTTGGTGGGGGGGGGGGAGGGGGGAGAATTACACGAGGGTAAACAGCCTTTAGAAGGCAGTAAATTGCAACCAAAAGAGCAAAAAAAAAAAAAATAATTTGAAACAAAGCTGTTTCATATTATGTATTGAATCGAATAAAATTACATGTATTAAAAACCTAATATGAAAAAAATCAGTTGTTTATTCAGATATTGTTTCAGAAATTGTCTGTTAATTCAGTATAAAAGTAAACATTGAAATCAACAAACCACACTGACCAAAAATAATATTAATACCATAAATGTGTTATTTAAATGGATTGAATTTACAAATATTGTCAATTTAATTTTGTAAATTTGAAAGGGTTCTTTCAACAACATTGAACAAAAAGGCTCCATACACTGTCTAAACACAGTATTAAGTGCTTTTTGGTTATTTCAATGTATTAGGATTTGATTAACAGAGTGTTAAATAGTAAATACATGTCAGTACTGGGTGTTTGTATGTAAAAAGAAATCATTTTTATCTGAATCTTTAATCATATTAAGAGGGTTAATGCACCCGGTGAAAGGTTGTTTTCATTTTCTAATTTAACTTATGTTTGCATAATTATGTATAACTGGAACAGTGAGCTCATGAGTTGTATGTTTGACATGTTATGCTGTAACATTGCTGGACATAACAAATGCAGGAATGAGTTGAATAAAACAGTATGTGTTCAGTAAATTTTCTGTGTCATGCTTATGTTTGTACCAGTAATGCTCCTTTAATTAAGCTTACACAAATACTTGCTTGTTTTTTAACTAAAAACTTTCCTTAAAGTTTTGGCCTAAAGTCTAGGACACAATAGCTAAAATTTTCAGCTCAATGTCACCATAAAACGTTTGATATAAACTTCCAAATCAAAAGGGTCACCTACCCATGATCAACATGTCCATCAAGTTCCTGGGCCAAACATGTTCATTGTTTCATTAGGAACTACTCTTCTGACAATGGCCACATGCCCATACATCAGTTTTGTTTTTGTTTGAAAAAGTGCATGAAACTTAAAAGTATATTTTTTTATGCAATTTTTGTTTTGCATATTACTAATACCTGCAATTTTTTTCTGGCTGCACCCTAATTTCACCATGGAGAACACCGAATCGTCTTTTAAGTTGGCCTATGCCTCTCTCCACCTTGGCTCTAGTAATTTTATGGGATCTGAAAAAAAAAAATATATATATATATATATCATTACATATACATTGACGAGTGTAAATAAGATTATTTTCTTACCACTGCCATATCAAAGCAAATGCACCGTGAGAACATGTATGCATCAGTATATTCAAAGGATTTCAGAAAGAAAATAATGAAGAGGGCATTGTTGTTTTTAATTACTTTGACGAAAAAATAGGTTTAGTTATGTCTCGTGAAAGCTTCTAGTGTTACAGATCACCTTATTACATGATTAAATTTTACAATTGTCTTTCAGTGTTGACAAATGTTTCAATAATTGTTCACTTTGTTTACTATATCAATGTCATGCAGAATAATTACATTTACCTGTTGTATGCTGTTTGGCTACCAGGCTGGGGATTGAGGTATGGGGTAAGTAGCCACCTTCGCCCAGCATATCCGCTGTCCCCAAGAAGATGGTATTGACCATTAGGTACGTGAACTTCATCAAATAGGTTCCTAAGGCCACTCTGCTGAAGAATTCTGCTGTCATGTGCAGACCCTGGCCATCGGGCAACCACATTTGTTATTCTGTCAAAACCATCAAACACAACTTGTACGTTAATTGAATGGAAACCCTTCCTATTGACAAAAGACGGCTCATCCTCCGAAGGGGCCTGAATACGTATGTGGGTACCATCTATGACACCCACCACCTTTGGAAACTGTGCCAGTCCATAAAACTGTTGAACCTGTGCATCAAGCTCCCAGACTGTTAGTGGGAAACGCACAAACCTTCCCAAAACATCAGCAGATGACAGATGATTTGTCACTTCAGTCAATATTTTTGATACTGCTGGCTGTGAGACATTGTGCATGTCAGCATCGTTTAGCTGAATTCCCCCTGTTGCTAAGTACCTTAGAGTAATAAGGAGTTTGTCCATAGCCGACAAACTCTTATGTCTCATTGTAGCTGGCTCCAGTGCTGGTCCAAACACAGTTTCAAGGTAATTGATGCCTGCCTTGTTGAAGCGATACCTATCAACAAGTTGCTGGTTGGTAAGTTCATCTAGGATATTGCCCCTATCTGCCATACTGGAAGGATGGAACTAGCTGCTGAAAGTGTCTAGCCTAACTAGTCGCTAGACTTGTCAGCCAAAACCGGTCGCTGAAAGTGCCTAGCAGACTAGAACTAGCCGCTAGACTTGTCAGCCCCCACCAGTCGCTGAAAGTGTCTAGCCGCACTAGCCACTAGACTTGTCAGCCCAAACGGGTTGCTGAAAGTGTCCAGCAGGCTAGAACCAGCCGCTAGACTTGTCAGCTCAAATCAACTGCTGAAAGTGTCTAGCCAAACTAGCCGCTAGACTTGTCAGCCCAAACCGGTCGCTGAAGGTGTCCAGCAGGCTATAACCAGCCGCTAGACTTGTCAGCCCCCACCAGTCGCTGAAAGTGTCTAGCTGCACTAGCCGCTAGACTTGTCAGCCCCCACCAGTCGCTGAAAGTGTCCAACCACAACTACTGCAAGACTTGTCAGCCCCCACTGATCACTGAAAGTGTCCAGCTGGCTAGAACTAGCCGCTAGACTTGTCAGCCCCCACCGGTCACTGAAAGTGTCTTGCAGAAAGAGATGCTGGACTTGTCAGCCCTACAAGCCTGTGAAAAAGCAGAAACATAATTAAAATAATACAAACCAAAATTTGCGATGTTAAATGCCAATACTACACACCTTTATCAAAGCTGCCTATTTACAATCACAAGGCAGACAATACATAAAGATGCAAACATGTGGCTTACAATTAAATCACTCATTGATACATAAACAATTAAATCCGAAACCGAGCCTCATCCGAATACGTATTTATAATATTCAACTAGTATTTATACGACTATTAAATATTTTGCCACTTGAAGCTTCACATTTCGTGCGATAAAAGAACGATGTAATGACAGCAAAAACAGTATTATCCTTTTGTTTTAAACAAGAAAGTGCACAACTCTTTTAAAGAATAATCGTGAGGGGATGTTTTCTTTCTTTACTTCCACTGACGCAATTCGCATTTCAAGTCATAATGGAAACCTTTAATACGGTATTATCGGTATCTAAATATGAATACATACCTTTGGTAAACCGCCGATTGTATTATTGTCTGCAAACGATAGTTTTTAACAAAAACAGGATCAGCGTTCCTCGGTCTTGTAATTTCCTCAACTTCTAAGAATTTTTCCTCAACTTCTAAGGAAGGTTCGGACCTTCCTTATAATTTAAGGAAGAAATCGCTCCATTTAAGGATTATTTTAAGATAAAAAGTTTCTTTAATATCATTTAAAATATTTCTTGAAAAATAAGATTTTTTTAGTACATTTAAGGACTTTATGTATGAATTAAGGATAAAGTTAAAGATAAGATGCTTCTGTAATACGGACCCAGAAGAACCAGTTTGCTTTTTTTATTTATACGTTGCATTTGAAACAAAGAACAAATTATCGTATAATACGTTGTAAGTATGAGTAACATGTGTTTGTATATTATTAACGTTACTATCCAACTAATGTGACTCGCGAGTTCATCTTCCTACATAAGTGTGACCTCAGATGTTACCCATAAAATAAACAGTGTAGGTATAGGTATAGTCTACCGTGAATCTTACAAAGTTGCGGATCACCTTCGCATTACGTTGAATACCTGTATACATGTAGTTAAATAATTTTTAGTTGGTCGAAGACATACGATGTATACACACAGACATTGAAAGCGGAGCTATCAGACAAAGGTATCACAGAGGCGAATATAGATCAGACGGAGGAGCTGTACGAGACATTGACAGTTGACGGTCGGTGACTTGCATTAGTGTTATGTTGTCGAAACACCCACTGCAAAGGATTATGGCATATATTAAAAAGGTGCATGTTGTTATTGTATATAGATTGTGTATAACATGATATGCCAAACTTGATTCGATCTCCCAAAAATCGAAATTGCATTTGTGCATTTAGTGAACTTTGTTTTGAAATGCTTGTCGAAAAGTGGGAAAGTTGATTTATAACTGAACTCTTCGTTACGGCATCGATTTCTTTCTATTAATGTTTTGTCATGTTTACATAAGATATACAAATAAATATTACTTTACTACCAACAACATGAGTCTTTTTATGAAAACTTAATCGAACTTTTTTTTTATTAAATATCATCTTTTAGAAATTGAATCAATATATGTAATATATGTAATGTATACGTTTTTGGCAATTTGCATGTAAGCTATTATTATAAAGTGTATTAAAATTAGTCAGATTGTGACAGTATATTGTTCATCTAGACAATTTTGTTTCTCAATGTCTCAATATTGTATAATTGATGTAGTAGCTTAGTTTTCATATCGTTTTATATTTTAGAGAATTAAATGTGATATCCAGTAACATGATGAGTATTTCTATATGTATATATATATATTTTACTTTAAGCATTGTAGTACATTAAATATGGTTAATTATTTCAAGTTCAAATGTGCTCGAAGCTGCGCTGAGTTATAGTATGCGGTATAAGCGGAATTTACAGACGAAAGAATAACAGAGACGAATGTAAAACTTAAATATTGAAAACAAACATTCATGGTCGTCTGTCTATTGTCCATGGTCGTCTGTGGATAAATTTATTATCAAAGTATAATTGTTAAAATTATTGAACGTATTGTAATGTTTAAAACGTGTTATAAAGGATGTTTTAGGGAGATGTTTATTTAAAGATGTTCTAAAATTAAATCTGATAATATTTATTGTTTTAAATCGAAATTACAATTTATTACTCTTTATGATTTTTTTTGTCATTAAATACACTTTCAGATAAGTAATATTCCATAAGATGATAAACATGGAAACCATATGCCAGACATATTGGCTAAGCATGAACCATGTTTATAATGTTAATCGTCATATATCATTTATTTTGATCACATTTTGTTCATACTGTATTTTATGAGTTAAAATGGCTTTGTTAATGTAATTAATTTTAATAACATTGTCAATCCACTATATGTACTTCCCAGACATTTAGACACTTGTTTTGTGTGGCTGTTTAAGGATGCTCTGTTGTCTGTCCTCGTTAAATGTCAGATAAAAATGAACTTTTTGCATCTAAGTCATGAAAATATTTTATATCATATTTTTCCGGGTCCGGATAGGAAAATGCGAACCGAGGACCCACGCGTGAGCTGGTTTCAAGGCTCCACTCAGCGTTTTCATCAGTGCGAGTAAAACATTATATATATTTCATACAAACCTACAATTACCAATGTGTGGAAAAACAGACGTAGATAACTCATGTGTGTAAACGTTTACCAAAAAAGTGCTAGCGCTGTTGCTAACTGAAATGATGACGTGTAATGATTTCGGATCACTGTTCACGTAAAAAATAGTTCCACCAAAAGTGCGTTAGTGAGGACAATCTATTTCCTTTTTAATAATAAGTCTTGCTTAATATATATAAAATTGTGCTTTATTGAAAACAGTTTGTAATTTTTTATTAAACTTTAGATAAAATAAAAGAAGTCTGATACTTACCCATATAGAATATATAATTAAACACAACTCTATCGTATATGTTTATAATGTTCTGATAAGAATGCTCACATTCAAATAAAGCAGCAATAAACGGTCATGAAACAGATACAAACATGCAATACTTTATCTATAGCATTGTTCAAAGTCACAATACAACATTCTTAAATCATCCTAAACAACATTAACATATCGCACCAAAGCGAACTCTAGGGATGTTCGCATACAAAATAATATCAAGCTTATCATTTGTTTAGAATTCATTAAAATATGAAACGATTTTTTTCCTTGGGGGTTAAGCCAATCTTTTGAATGCTCGACCTTATCGAACTCGTAGATAATGTGCTAGTTTGTTTTATTTACGTTAGCATTCGGTTGAAAAAAAAATACGATTTAATGCCCTACCGAGTCATAAAATGTTTTGACGTATTTGGTACCAATAACGCCCTTGACAGGCGCTTGGTATAACTATGTTTATTTAAAGATGCACCCTTACTACCGAATAAAATTTACCACAACTAATACTATTGTTTTTCATATACTAAAAATGATGAATAATGTCGTTCTTTAGAAGGACAAAGAGTTTGATTTGAAAGAAAGTAGCAGAAAACACGATATTTCTTATGAGACGATGGTAGATCATAGTTCATCTTTTAGCACTCACCATCATTTATTTCTTTGTTTGCGTTTTCAGCTATTGAATACACGGTTACAATCTTGTTATCAGTAATTATTATTATCCATCAATGAAGTATCTGGTAAGTATTTAAAGGTTTATCACTCATGTTTGTTATACACGTGAATGTATTAAATTTGATTAAGAGTGTCACTTTAAGTCAATTGTGAGGTTGTGTACATACAGGTTAGCGTAAACCCTTAAATAGTTTATCTCTCATTGACCGTTTGAGGGCGGTGATCGTAACTGGTATAAATAAATGTTTGTCATGCCTCTTTGTTCCAACTGTGTTGTTTCTGTATTTTGGTCCTAGCGTTTTGCAACAGTTGTTAATTAAGTGTTTGACTACCGGGCTTGACCATGCAGTTTCCATTGTATTTGAAAACAAAATGATCAAAATGCATTTTGTATTTAGTACAACCCGCAGTAGTCATACACTGAACACAAATTTGTAGATAAGATACGTCACAGCTTAGAGCGATATTAGTTCTTATATTTTCAGCGATAGTTTGTGAAGCAATGTGTTTTTATGTTAAATAAATCATTAAAAATTAGGGCAATACATGTATTAACATGCATATCACTTGTAACCGTTAGTGCATACGTCTGTTATTTAGGTAATGATATTTTGTACATTCGCAAGCCTATGTCGTTTAGCTTTAGGTGTACTATACCTTTATCATCTACGACCAATCATAGTACTGCAATTAACAGTTTGGAAGTGATACTAGTAAATGATTGTGAGGTAAATGTAATACAAACGTGATAAACTTTGTTAAACAAAACAAAAGTACTGCTATGCAGTTTAATACGATATAAATGATTTGTATATACACGAACGTTTCATGTAAAATCTTATATTGTCGTATTCTATCTTAAAATGAACAGTTTTGTTTTGAAAGCGCTGCAAGTATCCATTGTAATCGTATACTATCATGATATTGTATTCAATGCGTGTAGCCGTATCATACTACAATCTCTGAATGTTAAAAATTGTCATACTTGTATGAGTCGCTATCATATCTGTATTTTAAATTAACATATTAATCGGAAAATAAAGACGGACATAGAATGCATGTTTGTGTACCAACTTGACCTAGCATCTCCAACACCTTGTTTTAAAATTATGTGGCAAAACTCTAACTTGTTAGTTCTATATCTAAACGGTTTGTCATGTCTCTCTCCTCTGTTTCTTATATACATATGTACATGCAATTCAAATCGCCCGTATACCTCCGTTGTAAGGTGTCCAAAACCAAAGGTATAGGCTATAATTCCCAATAAAAAGCAGCTCGTATCAACGACAATATCAAAAACACTAATTTTGCTGTCGAGGCAACAAACTAAGACTTGGCAAACTATGTTCTGGTAAGAACAACTTTTCAGTGAATTATAATACAAATATGAAGTATAAACATCGCAATGTTATTCCCTTCATAGGTTACTCTTATACCTGAAAGTCATCGGGTTGATGCCTGAGTGTATAGTGATATCTTAGGAGTGGTTTGCTGATAATTTTGACATCTTCTCACACAAGATATCTTAAAAACCATTAATGTACGTATTTGTTCCCATGAAGTTGGCCTTACACACAAGTTTCCTTAATATCATATTTTGTCGTAAATGGTGGAAAGCAAAATTGGAAAGTGTTGTTTTTTTTAAATTCAAAATTACTCCATCGACAAATAATTCATGAATGTGAACAAATGTTCAAAGACCATGTTTATTTTCGAATGAACGCTCTATGAATGTTGTAAAATGTTCAAAGACCATGTTTATTTACGAATGAACGCTCTATGAATGTTATCAAATGTTCAAAGACCATGTTTATTTTCGAATGAACGCTCTATGAATGTTATCAGATGTTCAAAGACCATGTTTATTTTCGAATGAACGCTCTATGAATGTTATCAGATGTTCAAAGACCATGTTTATTTTCGAATGAACGCTCTATGAATGTTATCAAATGTTCAAAGACCATGTTTATTTTCGAATGAACGCTCTATGAATGTTATCAAATGTTCAAAGACCATGTTTATTTTCGAATGAACGCTCTATGAATGTAATCAAATGTTCAAAGACCATGTTTATTTTCGAATGAACGCTCTATGAATGTTATCAAATGTTCAAAGACCATGTTTTTTTTCGAATGAACGCTCTATGAATGTTATCAAATGTTCAAAGACCATGTTTATTTTCGAATGAACGCTCTATGAATGTTATCAAATGTTCAAAGACCATGTTTATTTTCGAATGAACGCTCTATGAATGTTATCAAATGTTCAAAGACCATGTTTTTTTTCGAATGAACGCTCTATGAATGTTATCAAATGTTCAAAGACCATGTTTATTTTCGAATGAACGCTCTATGAATGTTATCAAATGTTCAAAGACCATGTTTGTTTTCGAATGAACGCTCTATGAATGTTATCAAATGTTCAAAGACCATGTTTGTTTTCGAATGAACGCTCTATGAATGTTATTGTTAAAGTTGTGTTTTTAAGTATCGCACAACGATAAAAGATGAACTGTCCATGTGACTTTAATTTAAAATTAAACAAATCAATCGAATTGTTTTTGGGATCACCTTCACCTTTCAAACAGTAAAACATAATAGCAATTGTTATGATATGGCTGCGTGCAAATGTTGTTATACCGATGGTTTTACCATATCTTTTGCAGCACACACACACACACACGCACACACACACACACACACACACACACACACACACACATATCGCGCGCGCACACACATACACGCACGCACGCACGCACGCACGCACGCACACACACACACACACAATTTTATGTAAATTTCCAAAAAAATCTTCATTTTAAGTGGGTTATAACTACAGTTGAACATTATGTAACGAAATGCACATTAAATGGCAAACCGTTGTTTATTAATTTAATTATTTTATCTCATTCTCAAATAATGTATAGTCGCGTTTAAACCAAACAAAATTTGTCGACATGGGTAATTTACCACAAGGGCCATATGTATCTTATAATAATGAAAGAGCGTGAAACAGAAACTGTCTGAATACTTTTTCGAACTAATGATACCCTACTTTCAAATCTCGAAGTTAATGTGTGGAGTATATAATGATGGCTTAATAAATTATTTTATAAGATTTAGAACAGAAAACAACGATTTGCCAGTCGAAATAGAAAGTGAACAATATATATAGCAATACTTTATTCACAGCAAATGTAATCTCCTTAATAATACTCATTTTGGCGACGAATTTCATTGTTTGCTAGAGTGTAGTCATTTCAGTAACGGAATACGACGTTTCATTGACGAGAATAAGTATAAAGCACCAGCATATTGTCAATTGAACTTGCTATGAATTTCAATGTTTTAAAAGTTGAGTAAATGTATAAAATTTCATTCTCGCAATTTTACCAAAACATATAATGTGTGTCTGTTCATGTTATCAAAGTACCTGTTATATGTGGTTCAGATTCATGTTCTTTATAAGCATTGCATGTTCAATACAATGCTATTTTTTATATAGGTATGACATGAGTTCATTGTATTAAAAGTTAATATATTGCTAATAAATACACATGATTGTATATTTGAACATAATTGCCTGTCCGTTTGTCTTAACGATAAGGACGCCCACATTAAATGTAATTGAGAAATACTTGTATACATATATATTCATAAGACAGCCCCTATGTCCCTGACAGTTCCAAGGAGATACTAATTGAACTCACCTATCCCTTCTGCAAATTCACTCTTGCAAAGGAGGTACTTCTTTGATGCCTGTTTATGTAGACTAAGTAAGGACTGTTTCATAACCGTCTATCATCGTCTAAACCCTTTGAAACTACTTTTTTAATAATTGATTTATAATGAATCATCTTTACGTCCATAAGGATAAAACAGGTACATGAGACTATTTATTGTGTACCTTATCAAACTGTCATACTATGTTATGAGTTTAAATTATAACGTGTGTTTTTCATTAAAAAACATATAGTTCTGCAGTGTTTTAGGAGGTAAGGTTTATATGTGCTACGGCATAACGCGTCTTAACGTAACAAAGACCTAGTCTATTGAAGTATGTCTTGAACCTAAATCAACATGCCGAATACTGATTGGTGCTTAAGATGTTATATGCATAAAGCACTTAAAAATGATCAAAGTCAACCTCATGGCTATGATTTGTTGACATGTATTTATCAATCAGTACTCGATCTTGCTTTCACGCCTACCTAAGGCCGGATGTAGGACTGTCGATTTAACCTATTAATATAATCGGCAGTAGCGCACGTGCGGCACATATATATTTTAATACGGGTTAAATTCTGCATTTTCGGTCATTTAATGTTTATTACAAAATAGGTTTTACAACGTTAAAAGAGCACAATTCTTTGTCTATGTAAAGTCTAAATTGTAATTATTATTACAAGTGTAATCATAAGTACACATGTACAGAAGCTTTAGTTAAATACAAATGGTAAAATAATATTAAACACCTAATAATGACAAAGGAATCGGATCTGCGGTCTTATAACACTTCATAGGATGCATTTTTCGGCTACCTTCTAGAATTACATCCGTCCTTAGCATCGGCAATGATATACAGTCGAACCCCGTTGGCTCGAACTCGCTTGGCTCGATTTCCTCGATGGATCGAACTAGATGTAAAATACCGATTTTTTTATACTTAAGGTAAAAAAAAATCCTGCTATTTCTAGACTCGATGTATTTTCGCCGGAGCCATCAGGGTTAGATTTTACGAGATTTCTGATAGCAACGCTGAAAGGGGGATATAAGTATATTCATCTTCAAACGCATTTCAAACTTCCTGAACATGTATATGTACAGTGAAGGGGACTTACTTGTTTTGCGTATACATTGTCGTAAAACGATACTCAGTGACGTTGGGGAACTGGATGTCAACATTACTGAACATGCTCTGTCAGAACCTTTTCATAGACTTTAAATGGCTATCCATTTTTTACATAAAAAATGTATAATGCGGATAAATAACTGCAGTAGATAGTGTGTAGTCGGTAAATAGAACATCAAAGTGTTGTCCGATTACATTATGCAAATAACGGCGTTTTCGCGAATATCGAATTATTGAGTTTTGCAACAATTCAACATTCTCATTTATGGTAATGATAAATCTATCGGAATGGAATTTTAACTGAACTTATGCTAAACGTAATAATTGAACTAAACAGTGAATCTATTACTGAGTTTTATATTATCATTTGTCCAATCTGCAATTAAACTTGCAATGCATTCATTTACACGTTAACTTACCATTGCCAGAGCGTAAACTACTAGTTAAGGTAGTTTATACCTCTAACAATAGCATCTCTTTAAAACCCAAATTTGCATGCAATTTAACCCAATACTAGTACCTATTCACCACAACTGTTTACGGATGGTCGAGTGCATCGAGGGATAAACACTCCCAGTATTCGCTTGACCAATGCTAACTTTATAAGGAAGTTATCGATTGTTGTGTGTGTGAAGCATAGAATGATCGACGCATTTAATAATGATGGGGAGAGTAGTTATAATACACTGTACGTGGTCTTGCTCAGCTCTCGCATGATTTTGAATGACCGGTAGCGAAGCGCTGGTGGACAGCGGCTGACGCAGGCCGGTAGTTGGTATCACTAGTAAATAGGTTGATGCTGGATCCTGAGGATGGCAGTATTGACGGCTTGGTTTTCTTAGTGGACTGGAACAACATGCGGCGGGTATTATTGCGTGAGCAACTCCTTTGGAACGTACCAAGATGCAGCCGGAACAATACGCCGTGTGCGATTTGGCGACAGGTTTCCCTCGACTCTTCCACATTTAGGTATGTTTCCTCTTACGGAGGTTGGATACAAATATGCTTCAATAACAAATGCGCTTTGAAGATGCGAAACGAATTAGTATAACATATTTCGTCATTCGATTGTTTGGAAAATGGTAAAACAGACGCGAACATTGATTTGAAGTACAGTTAAAGAAAAACTTATTACTTATCCGGTTTCTTTCGTAACAAGCATATCAAGATTTTCTTCTGATGAACGTAATCCAACTATCAGTATGCTACATGCAGGTGCAGGTCATGGTGACGTCGCTGCGTGTTTTGGTGTGTCGCGTGTGACAAAATTTCGTCTGGCCCGTCGAACACCTGACACAGTTAATGATCGCCATATATTCGGCAGGCCGCGAGTAACGACCCCTGCGAAAGACCGCTATATGTGGACGTCACATCTTCGTAACAGATTTTTCCAGAGAACGACCAACGCAGCTATAAAACCTGGACGTACCAATGCCAGGATATGTTCTCAAACGGTGAGAAAAGGCTTGCCAAACATTTACTTTGAGATAGACGCCCACATATTGGCCCGTGCCTTACAGCCGAACGTCGACGTAAATGTCAGGATTGGGTACACCAACAGTACCGTTGGACTCCACAACAGTGGAACACCGTGTTATTAAGCGACGAATCACGGTTTTGCTGGGATGACGCATTAGTTTTTATAGACGATGCAACAAACGGTTTTCGGACGCTGTGTACGTCAGACAGCTCGATTTGGGGGACCTAACACTATGGTGTGCGGCGGAATATCCTTTCATTTTCGAACCCATTTAGTGGAAGTGCAAGGTAGGACAGCGATATCGAAATGAGATATTGGAGCCAGTTGTTGCACCATTCATCAACGTCATTCCGAACGTCACTATGTTCCAACAGGACAACGCTAGATGCCCACCGCACAAGTTTTAACCACCTACATTCAGAAGATAAATATTCAAGTAATTCCAAAGCCTGCATTCTCACCTGACCTGTCTCCAATCGAGCATTTATGGGACGTCTTGAAACGCCGTGTTCGACAGCGTAATCATCAAAACGCTTATGAGCTTACACGTTTAGTGCACGAATTTTGAGCAACGATACCACAAGAGACGATTAAGACCCTGATTTGCTAAATGCGACGCCACTGTATTACAGATAGAGACGCACATGGACATACCAGATAGTGATTACTTGTGAGCTTACGCATGATCGTTTTAAGAGCAGCAAATAATCTGC